>NW_020439021.1:1165288-1195424 GCF_000699045.2 Agrilus planipennis
TACATTGAGCAAGACTAACCATAAATTATTTGTTATTAAACATGGCAACATATTCTCACAAGGTTAATGAAAATTCTCCACCAAACTGCTAAACATTTTCCATACTCTTCGGTACCTAGTCTATTATTTAAAATCATTTTTTTTTAATAAATAATAATCCTATTTAAAAAACTGCCCATCTTCCGGAAAAACCTTTTTAGAAAAATAGTTAATATTATCGCAACAATTAAATAACATTTATTCAACAAAGCTATTATAGTTTCTACAATTGTAAAGTAATGGAAATTGTTGTTAATTGAAGCAGAACATTAAGCATTGCGGCCATTAAAAAATATTCATAACATTTATCAGTTTTAAAAACAATGTTAACTAACATTATGTAAGTTTCATAATCACGCTTTTTTAATGGTTGTACTAGAAAGCGTGCAAGAATAGTTAAAAATAATAATAAGAGTAATAACAGCGAAAAGTGGTCATTTTTACCATTCATTTGATTCCTAATTTTGTTGAAGATTTCAGTAAAAATGACAAAAATACTTGTATTAAGTTTTAGAAAAATTAAAGCAGTCTTTAATTCATAATTTCTGCCTAAGCTTAAAACAAGGAATAGGGGCATCCCCGACATTTCAAATAACTGCTACATTAAGGCAATATGCGTATAATTCAGGGATGTTAAAACAATACTGCACACGCAAAAAGAGTTGCCACTTCTTTTGTCTTTGCATTTCCGCCAAAGTGAGAGCAAGCAGTTGGGGCTTCCCCAAAATTTGTACGGATTTGCAAACTCGCACAACATAGAAGTTGAAAAACTGGAAAAAAGGAAAGGTACCTAACAACGGATTGATCAATTTTGCCAGCACTACGCAAATAAGTTTGGTAGAATATATTATGCACCGGTTTTCCGTTGCAACATAAACATCCGATACTCGAAGAATATATTAGATTACGTGTTACGCAGTCATGCAGGGTAGTAAAAACAAAGAACTCAAATTTCTCCATTGTTGCCTGCTGTTGGTCCCAGCAATACGGGACCAACTTATAGTAGGTACATACAGTACCCATGCTAGCATGTATATGGTTGATCAAGGCGTACTTGTACGACAAAAAAAATATTCCTGCAAAACCGAGAACTCGATATCTGCGGGAAATTTAATCTGTCTATATGACGGAAAGGGGCCGTTTGGTTTAAAAAAAAAATGAGAAAAGACAGTATTGAGTTGCCGTCGAACGGCTACGTTACTATTACCGGTAACAAAACTATGTTTTTTTTTATTACTACTATTCATATATGTATCTAACACCATTTGTCTATGTAAGTGAATATCTATTTTGTATTAAGGTACTGAGTGTGACATCAACTTAATACTTAAGACAGGTGTCTCGATCTGAACGACAAGTATTTTTACGACTGTAAAAGTGTACATGCACTCAACTTATATAAACCTATTTTGGTACTGGGGGCTGTTTTCCTGTGGTGGAGAGATGCTTTTATTTTCTAGCACCATATGAAATCAGTTCTTAATGCCATTTAGCACCAGTTGTTCGAAAAGACAAAAAATATGGCGAATTTATTCACTGCAACCCACAGGTACTTCCCAGAACAGGTACGTATTTATTTAACACAAAAAAAATTAAGCTTAAACGTAGTAATCAGTAGAGTAAAATAAAATAAGTACTTGACTTTATAATATTCAGTTAATTAAATGTGAGCCACTTAATTTTGTAATAAAAGTAATTATTCCTAAGTTTTGCATTCTGTTCTTCATCTTTGCAATAATGATTTCTCTATATTGAATAAAAAAGTGAATATACTAACCCAATAAATGAACAAATATTTCTTATAAAACAAAATTATCCTATGTGCGTTATCATGTCCATATTCTAATGTTACGCAAAAACAAAAATACGATGGGTACCTTTAAAAGGTACTATGAAGTGCCTTTACCAACTATGTCGTTTTGTTGTTATTATATAATGAGTAAATGTTATACCAATAGAAGTAAGGAAAGCTTGAAAAACAGTCATAGCAAAAATTATTTAAATGCTGTTAGTATGTAAAAACAATAATGTTTTTAAATAAATAATGTTCTTTCAAAACTTACCAGCAATGCAGATAGTTAATTGTGTAGTTAAAGCTTCTTGAAAACCATTATGTGATATCCATTAATTTCCCAAAAATATCACTATTCATTAATAAATACACCTTTTGAATAGCACAATCTCCATTTTTATTAAACTTTTAACAGTTCAGAGGGCAGTTCTTATTTTTATTATAAAGGCCAATAAGTTTATTATGATTTATTTAGCCATTCACAAGTTTATATGTGCTTCTTACTGCTTTTTTAATCTAGCAAGTAACAAGTACATCAGATCATCTCCTTATATTCAAAAAATATAAATAATTTAATCAGTATTCCCGCATTAATAAATTAGCAGTAATTCAAACCCACTTTTAAAAAAATTAAGTTAGAAGTTCCGCAACACAACATACACCTTAAAAATATTTAATGTGTAAATTATGGTATTTCATATTAATTTAATAATAATAATGAATATAATAAATTAATAATTAACTTAGAATATTACCAACTGTAAATGAATTCGTTCAATATGATGATTTAATTGTATTTCATATTAATTTGGAGTATGTTGAACTTATCCTAATTATCAAATTATATAAAATTGTGTAATGTGTACAATTGTAAATGTGTATTTTACATCATTTACAATTGTTTTAAATATAATAATCTGTATTTTTTATTTGCATTCTGTTTACGATTAATTTGTATTTTAATTTAAGTATATTAAGCAAATTCTTAAGATTCATCTCTTTTGCAAATACTGAACGCTTACATCGTGTAGTTTTTTTAACTTTTGTGGCTTTTATAACTCTAAATATGTCATATGTACCTAAGTAGAAAGACAAGATATAAATTAATGATTTTGCGAACCATACAATCAATTCAGAGAAAAATACGTTTTGCATCTTTAAAATAGTTTTTTATTTTGCTCCTTCATAAAAGTTATCACATATAATAAGATAATAAAAATAAATAAGGATCAATGCAAAAGTTTTATTAAACAATATTTTACATATCCAAAATCATAAAATAAAAAATACTCAGTTTGTAAAATAAAACTAACGAAATTTTCGCTGTTAAACTTAACTTTAAATCACATTTTATTTTAATTATATTAATCACGGTAAATGCACCAAAATTCACCCCCTTACTTTCATCCCCCAAATACTGGAACGTTTGGGCCCTACTGTCGGCCTAGCTACCGAACTAAATTTAAACTTATTTATTGTAACATGAGGACCTAAGGCATTTTGAACCACTTCCAGTTCTTTGGCATCAATATAACCCCCGTGGACGTCCAAAAACTGAAGAGAAGTCATCAACTTTAATTGTCTGTAAATAATAAAAATTAATTTAATTAATACCGTAACTGATTAGGAAATGTCTAAAAAAACATTAACAATAACTAATTTTCAAATATTGAATGAAAATGCTACAAGAAGAAAGTACTTGTTTAAGCAAATACATTGAGCAAGACTAACCATAATAAAGGACAATATCAGTGTCAAAATGTCCCCCATAAGAGTGAATTTATTGTTTTTTGAAGGTATCTTGTAAAAACTATGGCGTTTATAATCACAATTTAAAATATACTTACAGTAATGCTCTATAAGGAATGAGATAACAGCGTGACAGCGCTAAAAAATTCAAGTCTTCGAGTCGAACAATATGTTTAACAGCTTCCCCTGTAATACCTGTACAGTCGGATAAATCTAATTCCCTTAAACGCGGACAGTTTACAACTAAATCCATAACATCTAAAATTGAAACAAAATCATAAACAAATTTTCAACTTTATCCATTTTTTTGTTATAAATTACTTTCATCATTTAACAATTTTCTGCAACCAGAAAAATTTAACCTATCAAGACTAGAACAAAGGTTGCAGCAGATGTATGTAATACAAGGTGAATCCAGATAAGTCCAAGCAATATTTAATTCACGTAATCTGAAAAAAATATATTCAATTTATTGATTTTACACTATAATTTCTATGCCTATATTTAGATAAAAAAAAGATTTTTCACATACTTCTGACAGCTAGAAAGAAGATATTTCAGTCCATCAAGTTGAAGACCTTCCACCATTGCTAAATTAAGAATTTCAAGGTCTGTATTCAATGATAAAGCCAACATAACATCATCATCAACTTGAACATGTTCTAAACTCAATTTTTTCAAGCGATAACATCTACTAAACAGCATAACTAGGCTCTCTGTTGATATGTGAGCCATACTTAAGTCTAAATACAGCAAACGTGCTCGAAAGTCTGATAAAGCTGCTTTGACACCTGACAAAATTGGAGGGAAGGCAATCTTACTCAAAAAAGGTATTAATTAGAAAATATGTACTGTATGAGGATTAAAAAATAGGCACAAACTTACTTCAGACTGAGCAAGTCTTAAAATTAAAACTTGTCTACTAAGAATGTGACCTATGGCTCCAGGAGGTAAATTTCTATTAGAAACATCCATTCTGCTCCAAAGGCTCTCATCTTGAGATAGCCGATGCCATCTTTTACATACTAAGGAAGTATCAGTAAGGAATCTCTTTGGAAGCCAATGAAATATGTGAAGAATAACCTCATCAGATAAAGACTCAAAATAATCTAAAATTCATACTATGATTATTAAAAAAGGGATATTGTAGGTGTTATTACTTGTGTCATCTGTAATACTTCTATTAGGTTCTCTAATTAATAAATTATGCCAATCACCATTAGAGATCTTCTGAAGTGTTTCTTTAGGCAGTGTTGACTCAAGTAAAGCAATCTATAAATCACAATTAATGATAATAAGAAAATACATACAAAAGAAAATACAAAAGAATTAAGAGAAGCATACAAAAAAAAATGAGACAGGGCAAGTTATAAGCATAAAGGTGTATGTACCAAAATGAGAATGAATGTGATAAGAGTTACACATACATAATAACACAAACCTCATCAGAAATCATTCACACACTAAGTTAATAAAACTCTTAATATATAACAATAACACATTACCTCTTTTAAACGATCTTCTTCGGTCATATCAACAGAACTACAAGAAACGTCAACAGAACTCGAATTAGTGAAGTCCCACTGTTTTCCTTCAGTCAAAGCATCTGATTCAGCACCCAAATGTGCTACACCATAATCAAATATTTCATCTAAATTTACATCCTTTCTCTGTAAACTCCATTTTTCAACAGAATTGTATTCTGTTTCAGAGTCATATCTTGCACGTTTTCTGAAATAATTAAAATTTTATTTAAATACTTAACCTCGCTTACACGCAGATGAAATTTTAAATAGTTCCTCACCGCGGAGGCGATTTTTCCATTCTACATAAATTTTCATGAGCAATTTTCAATAAATCGTCTTGTTCAATTTTCATTATTATTTACAGAAAACCGTTCTAAACATTAATTAAAATCAACCATTATACATTAACTGGGTACCATAAGTGCACCAATTTCCCTCCGAAAATCAACCCAACACATAGATAATAGACCCAACATACAATAGTAGATACCGTAGATACATATACATATTGATAGGTAGTAGTGTCTCATAGTCCCATGCATAGGTCCTATACTTCTACCACACATTCTCAGTTATTTTTTTTTATAATAAACATTTAAAATATAAATAAAGTATAATTTATTACAGCTTACATAATATTATATCAAAGCATTAATATATTACATAATTAGCTTTTAATATTTCTGACAACGACCTTCTAAGCAAATCAACCCTTCTCGACACTCGGCTTTAGGGGGTGGTGATCCTAGCAATGCAATTGGACATTGTTGATCTTCATCTAAATTTTTGTTGTTAAAAAAATTATAGTAGATATATGCAGACATTTCTTACCTAATAAATCTACACAAATATAACAACAACCACAAACACCTTCTCTTTTCAGTTGATTTTCTTTACACTGTATATTCGCGCATCTAACCATGGAACAGCTATCTGGAAGGCAAACAAAACCTTCTACAATGGAAATATGTAAAATGTTAGAAATTATTAATAAAAATGGAACAATCTTCATTATTCTAAACTGCATATTAAGGACAGATTAATTACGTTTTGTTGTACTAATTTCTTATATACCAACCTACTATCGAAACGCAATAAAAAGTGTTGATCTTTAATTACGTATAAGAAAAGCTAACAACAAGTGTAAATAGAAGTTTATTAGTAAATAGCTATAAATAGATAGTCATTAATTCCGATTAATTTTTCAAATACATTAGTTTGCATCAGCTTTAACAGATGGCATATGACATAAAAATCAGCTCTATGATAATCTCGTTATCCTCCCATCACCTCCCATACTCCCATAGATTATGAACCTCCTTAAACTTTAGGATAGTTGTTTATCCGATTTACATTTTTATTAGAAGTAAAATTTTACCACTTGTAATATTTCCAATAATTGATTAATTATGCCTGTTGCTGAAGAAATAAAGTCAAGTTGGGCAGATGAAGTTGAATTAGAAGGTGGAACCCTTCAACCTACAACTGAAATACGTGAAAATGGATTGAAGATTATTACCGAATACAAGTACAATGATGACGGCAAGAAGGTAAAGATTGTACGAACCTATAAAATTGAAAAGCGTGTTGTTTCCAAAAGCATTGCTAAACGAAAGACTTGGGCTAAATTTGGAGAAGCTGCTGGTGATAAACCTGGACCAGATCCAGCCACTACAATAGTTGGTGAAGATGTCTACATGCAATATGTTACCAGCAAAGAAGACGAGAATAAGGTTGAAGATGACTCAGGCATAGATAAATTAAAAGGTAATGCATTAATTATTTGTATGTTTGACAAAGTTAATTTTTAATATATTTATATTGTTAGCTATGGGTGACAAAAATATGGTAAAATGCCGTACATGTAGTGGTGAACACTGGACTTCAAAATGTCCATGGAAGGATACCGTTCTTCAAGGTGGCAAACTTCCTGGAGAAGCAGAGAAGAAGCCGGCAGCTGTTGATAGCTCCAAATCATCTGCAACTGGGCCTGGTGGAACCAGTGGTTCTAAGTACATTCCTCCAAGTATGAGAGATGGTGGAGCAAGAAGAACAGAAGGAAGTACAATGAATCGTAGTCGTGATGATGCTTCTGCAATTAGAATATCAAACCTCAGTGAGTCAACAACAGAAACTGATCTTGAAGAACTGGTTAAACCATTTGGCCCAATCCAAAAATTATATTTGGCAAAAGATAAAGTTACTGGACAGTGCAAAGGATTTGCTTATATTCACTTTAAATTTCGTAATGATGCTGCAAAGGCTATAGCTACTTTAAATGGCTATGGTTATGATTATCTTATTTTGAATGTTGATTGGTCAAAACCACCAACTCATTCAAATCAGTAAGTTTAAGGGCACATAAAAATACACTCAAAATGTTAGTTTTATGAGTTTTGTTGTGTGAATAAAAGTTTAAAACAAGTGTGGTCATTTATTAACCATATTACTTTTTAAAAATAATAAACTGTAATTTATCCTTTGAACAGTACATATTATTTTATTAAACAAAAATACCTGAAGACAAGGTATTATAAGAGATGGTAGTGTAATCATGTACTAAAGTTAGCAATACGAGATTAAAATTAAAAAGAAAACTAAAAAATAAAAGATGTGAAGATAATAAGGAAATGTTTACGGATAGGTAATTATTAAACGTGATAAATATCTTTTTTTAATGAATGATCGTGCAGATATTTTATAGATGTGTGTGCGCGTTTTAAAACACCCTGTACAGTATTCTAACCTGTTTTTGTGCTTGTCAAATCAAAACGTGACAAATAACCTTATTTTTGAAAATAATTTAGTTTAATTATAATTATTTCTTTTGTATACCATTATACATATATTTGTAAGATTTCTCTAAAGTTTGTGCTTGCCGTGCAACGTTACATTTAGTATTAAATACTTAAATAATGGCAAAGTTTAAATTGAGTAAGTTTCAAAGCATTAAATGTTATTTCGGTTTTTATAAATTCTAAACAGTTTAGGTTTTTAAGTGATTAGTAAAAAAAATTTATATATTTTCCCTTTTAGAAAAGCAATCGAAACGTCAACCTGCTAGACTAAGATATAAAATTGAGAAAAAGGTTCGTGAACATAACAGGAAATTGAGAAAAGAAGCTAAGAAAAAGGGCCCTGGAAAACAGAAACTTATACAGGTGCCGAATATATGCCCATTTAAAGAAGATATATTGAAAGAAGTTGAGGCAATGAAGAAAAGAAAGGAGGAAGAGAAACAAAAATTAAGAGAAGCTGCTAAGTTGGAAAAGGCTAAACAAAAAGAGGAACAAAAATCAAAACCTCTTGCAACTGGAAATTTAGAAAACTTAGTAACATTTAAAAGTTAATTATTGTGAGAATACATATTGAAGCAATATATTTTAGGTATCTAAAGTTGAAATGAGAAACAAAATTCATGAAAAGTTATCAGTTGGATCGGATAATACAGAAAAAGACTATAGTCAGCCAAAAGAAAACTCACTGAAGGCTTATTACAAAGAATTTAAGAAAGTTATTGAAGCTGCTGATGTCATATTAGAAATTGTAGATGCAAGGGATCCATTAGGAACAAGATGTCTACAAGTGGAAGAAGCAGTAAAAGAAGCCAATAAAAGATTAGTTGTAATTTTAAACAAAGCAGGTGAGCCTTTATCATTTACAGTTTAATATGTTCTATAAATAGGTTGTTTTCTACTGCAGATTTAGTTCCACGTGAAATTTTGGATAAATGGTTAAAGTATCTTAGAAAAACAACACCGGTTGTTGCATTTAAATGTTCCACTCAAAATCAGACAAGAAAATTAGGTCAAAAGAAGTTCTACTACACAAAAACATCAAATAAAGTTTTGCAAGGTTCTTCCAGTGTTGGGGCAGAATTATTGATGTCTTTACTAGCAAATTACTGTAGGAACAAGGGAATCAAAACATCAATTACTGTAGGAGTGGTGGGATTACCTAATGTTGGTAAAAGCTCACTTATTAACAGCTTAAAAAGGTCGAGAGCCTGCAATGTTGGAGCATCTCCAGGAATTACAAAGTAAGTATATTTAATGTTTTTCATTATAAATAAGCAACTTTAAAATCAATAAAAACAAACAAATAGGCATAAATATTTCAAAGATAATTGTATTGATTTTGTATCTCCTTATCACGTTCCATATAGTCTCTTTCTATCAGTGATTCAATTCTTTTCTTTAAGTCAGCAAGCTAAAATAAGTAGATATTTATAACAATTCATTTAATGTCATTTAAATTCCACTTACTGTAACTGGAAATTTTAACTGCAAACACAATTCACTAACCAGAGTATTATGACTTAGTGCTTTGTGCGTTTTCATTATCCTTACAATCGCCGCGTCAATTTGATATTGACGATCTTGGAAAACCCTTTCTTCTGTTGCTTTTTGCTCTTCTGTCTGTAAATATCTCTCTCATTCTTTAACTAAATATCATTTAAAAAAATCGAGTCTTCAGTAGTCGATGATGTGTAACGTCTAACTTTAATAACGATCAAAATAATAATTTTGCAATGTAAACTACATGACAATGTGTGATACTGTTCAAGTTAATAGGAGAGTGTAGTTGTAATAAAAAGGAGAAATTACCGTTTCTTTCATTTGAATCTGATTAACTGTCACCCTGAACAGCTTGTTTTTAAAATCGGCATTATACATGAAGTAGTCAGTATCTTCTACGTCTCTTCCTTTTGGCCTTTTTAACAAAACTCGCGTTTTACCACATGCCAGTGATTGTAGAGTTCTTTTAAGTTCTAAATCTTCAATGTTACTTGCTCCTTTGATATATTCGTAGGACAATTCGTTTTTTCCATTAAATAGAAGTAGCACGAGAGTTTGTAACAAAGATACTAACAGTTCCTTTATTCCTACTTTGAATTGTGCCCTTACTACACAATATCCTAATGTTGGCTGCCACGCAAGCTTTCTACCACTGTGTTTGCTTAGATAAAAATTATTGAAAATCTCCTGGTAACGTAACATTTCTTCAGGTAAAACTACATTCATAATGGGATATGTAGGCCAATATCCCATTGTTAAAGTGTTAACGGTCATATCGAGAGGGGTAAATTCTGTGTCTTGGGTGTTGTTCAAACTATGTGAAAGATGTTGTTTGAATGCTCCATTGATATCTTTACTTAATTCCATGTCTTTAAACATTCCTTCCAGTTTTGATGTAAATCCACCACCGCATTCTTCTTTAAGTTTGCTTAGCATGCTCTTTTCGTAATCCACGCTCGCAGATTTTCCAAACAGAAGACGTTTTGCAAGATCTTTTTTGTAAAATGCTTCAAACACATCTTTGCCATGAATGAAACGAAAGAGGACCATAATCTTATCGAGAAGAATTTCAAGTTCCTCGTCAGTGGATTCTTTATTTCCAATCCGCAATTTCGAGTCGATGAATTTTGCTACAGGTTTAATTTTTTAATGGCTTTATATGTAATTATTGTTACTAATATCAGATATCTCTTACCAACAAGCTCAGCAGGCGCATTAATCCTCAAATTAATAAAATATTCAAATGCTTCCTTCAGAGAATTTGTGAACTTTTCGTTCTTTTCAAAACATTTAGCAACTACATCATCCATTGCATCTTTAAAGTCCAGGAGCATTTTTACCATGTTTTTGTCGTTCTCGGGATGACTTACAACGTTTCGTCCATATTGCTTCATGTAGCTGTTGAAGCCTGCACAAAGTTCTGCATGTCCGCTTTTTACTCGCCCAAGAAGAAGATATAACAGTGATAAATTATAGTGGTCTCTTGAATCTAGTAATTTGTTCAATCCTTTGTCTAAAGTCTTTTGAATTTGATCGGCTATAAAGTTTTTCTCAATAATGGTGATCAGTCGGGGCATAGTCCCTGAATCTAAATATTGATTACCTCTGTTATATTCTTCTTTGAATCTCTTTCTTACGTGAGAGAGGTATTCAGGCAGATCGAAATTTTTAATGCAATAATTTGCCTCCGCAGCATACATATTTTCGCTTTCAGTATAAAATTTTTCTTCAAACACAGGTTTATAAATTTGGAGAATGGTTAGCATGCGTATTATTGATCTAATTAGATCACGATCAATTGTGTTGGCGTCTCTTTCTTGTTTGATCAATAACAAAAGAGCATCAGTTATCTTCGTTTTAACCAAGCAGTTTCTAATTATGTATTGACGAAAAAGATCCAAACCCATGTCCCAAATCGAAGCTGTCTGAACGTTATGAAGTACATAGGTGCGATCCAAATGGATAAAAATATTACGTATGGTTGACATTTGTTTGCAATGGATTACCCAAGTATTATTTATAACTGTTAAAAATTCTTGAGGATCATTTAACGAGTCGTTAAGAAAAGATGAAACGCTCTGACCTACGTGATTTTCCACGAGATAGTAGAGATTGTCATAAAGGAAGTGGGACATATTGTGAATACACATGCTCTCCACGTCTCCATAAAGCTCTTCTAAAGAATATTTTAAGATACTGGAGTTCTGAATTGATATTATGGCATCACGTAATTTATTCCATGTATTTTCATAATAATTTGGAGGAAGCACAGGATTACCTGGAAAATTAAAACACTAATAAAATAAACTGCAGAATAAGTTTTCTATCATACCTCGAAATTTTTTTATAAAAATTTTTTTCATGTCACTGCTTCTGTTAAAGTTTTTTAGATTGACTTTATTCGTTCCAAAGATCGATACTGGTGTTGAAGATCTATTCATTTTGGATTGTTTCTTTTTGCAGTTTTAATTTTAATTACTTGACATTAAATTAACTTAATTTACAAAGCTAACTAAGATGATTTTGAATTTTTAATTACTGAAAATAAATTTTGCCAAAACCGATAACAGTTCAGTACACTTGTCGATAATTGTTATGATGTTGCTTTAAAGAAGTTTTACCTATTATTTTTAAGTATATATTTCTGGGACTAATGTAAAACGGTTTGTTTGTAAATTACCGAAATAAAATTCTTATATTGAAGTTTTGTCGGCTATTGGCAAAATTAAATTTGAATGATTAAAAAAGAAAACCTGTTTATTAGAAAGTTTCAGTTGTACTTTTCTGTCTAGAGCTATGCAAGAAGTCCAGCTAGATTCCAAAATTAAATTGTTAGACTCGCCTGGCATAGTTTTTGCTAGTGGTTCTGACGCTAGTTCTTGTTTACGAAATGCCGTAAAAGTTTCTTCCATAAGTGATCCCACTGTTCCTGCAAACGCAATTTTACAAAGAATTTCTAAAGAGCAACTTATGGAATTATACGATCTAAACGAATTTGATACACCTGAGGTAATGCTTTTCAGAAGTACATATGGCTATTTAGTACGTGATAAATATTTCAGGAATTCTATAGTTTAAAAGCGGCTAGAATGGGACGATATAGAAAAAGAGGAATACCCGATTCTATAGCTGCAGCTAGAAGTCTATTGGAAGATTGGAATAGGCAAGTTGTTTCAAAATTATGGAGTAGTTATTGCTAATATAATTAATAATTTATTTACAGGGGAAAAATACGATACTATACAGTTCCTCCTGAAGATGAAAGTAGTGTTCACATAAGTAGTGAAATAGTTTCTGAAATAGCAAAGGAATTTGATTTAGACAACTTTGAAAAAATGGAGATGGATGTTCTCGATAATTTAGAAAAACAAGGTGATTCCAAAGATGTTTCATTTGAAATTGAAGCCCTTGAATCAGTTGAACAAAAAATCGACAGTGAAATGGAAATAGATCAACCAATTGTATGTAAAAACAAGAAATATTATTTAATTTGTAATTAGTATTTATTTTTATTTATTTTTTATAGTTGGGAGATGTAAAAGTTGAAATATCAAAAAAAAATAAAGAAAAAGAAAAATCAAAAAAGGAACCCAATTCAGATAAGAAAGTGGATTCTGAAATGTCTTTAGAGGGTAATAAAGCACTTAATAAAGTTAGAAAACTACAATTCAAGAAACAGAAAAAACAGGAGAAAAGGAAACAGAAAGTAGAGCTTCAGCTATCAGCAGGACTAGAAAACTTCGCTCTTTCAGATAAGAAAAATGATAAATACGATTTCAAAACAGATTATATGGAGCAGGCATAATTATAATTGAGTTGTGAACTCCCGTAGGTGTTAGAAACAAAAAGCAATAAAAATTGTTTTTCTCACCAAATTTGTGTTTTAATCGTGAATGAAATAATCTCTAATTACATGTTTTGTAACGTATTTGAAAAGATTATACACTATATAAAAAGAATATTGCAAAGATAATGTACAGGTTGTCCAGTATCCATTTTATCTTCAGAAAAGAATCAAAGAAAACTGAGATAAAGACAGGATTTATTTGCAAATAATCAGTAATATACATTTTTCTGACGAAAGTAAAATAGATTTTAAGCGCCTTTTACACTCATATGAACATTAAGCTTTTTGTATTAATTGTTAATCACTAGGAACTTTATAGTCAGGAACTATTTCCCAAACTTTTTCTCTCCATTTTCGCTTCTTTTCTTCCTTTGCTCTTTCCAAATGTAAAACAGCCGGTAAGGTTATCCAGAGGTAAAAATAGTGTACTAACATTCGTCTAAACAAATTAAATAAGAGTGTATATTTTAGGCACAGCATATACTGCAGACAATATTTGCAGTCATACCTTCTGTAATGTCGTTGAGCTTTTTGCAAATTAGTTACGTTAGTAACGTACATTTTGCAAGAATAATCAAGTAATATTTTAAAAGCTTTAGCTTGTAATTTATAGTCATAATAATCCTCAGCAACTTGCATGTTTTGTATGCTCAAACGATATATCTTAAAAGAAAAATGGTCTCAAAATATTAAAGTTTATACAGTAGATACATGATAGTGTGGATAAACTATTAATACTAATAATAATGAAATAATATTTATATATAAACAGAAATTTTTAACAAGCAAATTAAATGAAAATATTACTCATCTTGTTCGAGTGATGAGTTTTAGAAAATAAAATGAATAATTTGTTTAATTGTTTCTTACCCTACACCAACATCTGAAAGATCTCTGCAGAAGTTTGTTTTGATAATGCTGACGTGCTATTTGACTTTTTTCAAAATCTCGATCGTAAACAAGTTTTTGCCATCTTTTCCAGGTATTTCGTAAAAGAATTTTCTTATAAAACGCTTTACTTTTTAAATTGTTACCATTTTTAATCTGTATGAGTTTTTTAAAACATTCTAAACCAAACCTGAGCAATTTCTTTTTATGATAATTTTCTGCTATTTTTAGTTTACTCAAATACAGTTCTTTATTCCTTTGCCTTCTTTTTTGAATTTCCAAATCACGTTTTCTTCTTTCTTTAATTGCTTCCATATTTTTTTTTCGTGCCTCTTCATCTTGTGCTTTTTTATTATCTATTTCTAGTTCTTTAAGTCGTTTCCTTTCTTCGTCAAGCATTTTCTTCTTCTCTAAAATAAACTCCCTTCTTACGGCTCTTTCAAAAGCTTTCTGCTCCATTTCTTTTATTATTTTTGGTGCTTTGCTAGAGACTAAGTCAAATTTACATATAGTTTTGTGATTCTCATCGAATATTATCGGTGCTACTTTACATTTAATTTTAGTACTGCACTTGCTAAATATCTCTCTAATGTTAATTTTTGTTGAGTCGAGGGATTTTTGAAGTTCCTCTTCCAGTTTTCCTAGTCTGAGAGCTTCTATTAGTTTTGCCTGTTCTTGTAGTTTCACTTTTTGTGTTTCAATGATTTCCTTTTGAGCTTTAAATCGGTGGCTAAAAGAATTTGCTTCAGCTCCTTTAAAATAATTCAGCTGTGACTTTATTTAAATTATAAATACAACTATTGTTCGAATACCTTGATTTTGTTTTATCATTTGATCATTTAGTTTTCTTGATTCTTTACATTTCACCTCCACCAACGGTTTATTATAGTATTTATTCTCAGCTTTTTTCTTCTCGAGATTATTTATAAATTCGTTTACTTTAGTTTTTCGATCATTTCGTTGATTTAATTTTTCAATTTTTTCCTTTTTATCTAATAAAATTTTTCGCCAAACATTAAAATATTTTTTTAAATTTTGTTTTTGATTATTAGAATTACTTTTACATGTTTCTTCTTTAGGGGTTGCGACGCATTTTTGAATACTCTGTATTTTAAAAGAACTTATTTTAGAAATATTTGAATTACTTATAGGATACTGGTGTAAAGCTGTTTTGTAAGGCTTATTAAATGGTTTAATGCTATTTAATGTTTCTTTAGGATTGGGCAAATTTTTCCAAAATTCGTTATCATCCCATTTAATGTCTTGTTGAAATTTTATACATCTTTGTTGCTTATTAATTTTTTGCTGTTCATCATAACAGCAAGATAAAATTTCATTCCTGTAATTGTCAGCTCTGTCATTAGAAGTTGTCCTAAAATTACTTTTACAGTATGATGGTGTAGAATTGAAACCTTACATTATATTTACCGATCTTTCTTTTGCTGAAAGGAGTTTATCACTTCACCCTGTATATTACAACACATATGTAAGTACAAACCGAAAGATAACTTATCAAAAAAGTAGGTAATATCGTATTTTTTATACTTACACTGTTTTCATTTGGAGACATAAGGTCCAATGGAATGTTATACTTTTTAAACAAATTTATTTTATCAAAAGAAAGCATATTGAAGCTTAATATATCATTTTGTACTGTTTGTACTTTCTACATAATAATTAATTAAATTGGTTACTTAGAAACGGAAAACTAATTAGTATTTTGCCACCCACATTTATTTATTTGTCAATTAAATTCATTAATAAAATTATACTATTGAAAAATAAGCAATGTATTTTAATTAAAAAATGAACTTTATAGTTTAAATTAAAAAATTTTAAAGTGCCGCTTACTTTTTTATATGTAATATACGCATGCGTGAGAATATAACCGCAACGCAACAAATATGGCGTTTACTGATAACCTGAGTGATAAAACGAAAAGAATGCAAATATGTGTTGTTTTGTAAAATGTGTAATGTTTTTATGTGTTTACCAACGAAAAATGTAACTTCAGAAGTGTTAAAAATGTTCGTTTGTTTTGTTTTGTGAATATTCAAGTGTATTTTGTACCTATTCAACAAAATTTGTTAATCTTAAAGTACTTGTTTGTTTATTTTATTTTGAATTTAATCAGTTTTTATAAAATTATCTAAAATGAGTCGTTGTCTTGAAGCACCTCCTAATTCGGGGAGCATAAACGATAACTTTTCAGCTACGATTCCAACAACTTGGTCTTCACAATCAACCACAACAAATACTTCAAATACGCTGTTACTTATTGCAGTAAGTTTTAAATTATTTTGAGTGAATTACATTAAATTTAGAAAAATTAATATATACATATAGCCTAGTCTAAGCAAGACATTTGCTAGTTTTTGGGGTTATGTCTTTTACAGCAGTTTGAATATTTTGTATATAAGTTCACTTGGTATTTTATAATTTCTAGGTAGAATATGTTAAAGACAACGAATATAAATTTCACACTACTGACACTGCTTTTGCTGGTCACACAATTGATTCATCACCTATATTTGAACAACAAGTTAGTCCATTGGATCCAAACATGAGCTCTGCAGCTCAGTATAGTCCTGAAAGTCCTTCTTATCCAGATGAGTCAAATTCTCTTTCAAATTCTACAGTGGTTGAGCAATTGATTTCAAGAAGTCAACAACCAGTTGAAAATAGATGTGGAGTTAACAGCTTTGTATGTTCAGATGGGCAAAATCCTGGATCTGTTCTTGCAGACAGTGGTCATCTTTTAAAGGATGTTACCACAGACCAGCTACTGTTAAATCAAAATGGAGTTGCAGGTGCAATTGGTGATGATGGTTTGGCTTTAGTTTCAGATCCTGAGCAGGAGGTAGAATTGCTAATAACAGACCAAGCAACAGGTATCCCCTTATCATAATGTTATGCTATTCTTATTTTTCAACATTTTCTTACTTTACTGTAGGGATTTCTTATAGTGTCAGTGCTCAAGAATATTTGGTGGAAAGATCTTTGGCAGATGATCAACAACTTTTAGATGTTTTGGCTCCAGATCCATTGTTAGATACAGATTTTTTGGCTTTGGATGAGTCAACGTTAAAATGTGAATTGAAAGATATTGATGTTTCTAGTGGAAATATTTTGGGCACTGAAGATGGCGTTTTGGATGGATCTGATGTTAATTTAGGATTAGGAGATACTGATAATTTAGAGGCAACTCTTGTGACAAAATTGGATAGTACTAATGAGAAGGATGTCTTGTTAAGAAGATCACAGAGGCAAAACGAAACTAATTCAATTGAAAATGAGGAATCACTTTGTAAGACCAAAAAACATTCATAATAACATTTTGATAAATATTTATTTTTCAGTATCGAGGGTTCACACAATTAGTGATAAACCTGTTCCCACTCGTGCAAGAGCTTCATTACCTGCCTCCTACCTTGTTATCAATAAAAAAGCAAATGATGGTAAAATTTTAAAACACTTTGTTTATAGAATAATTGGAATATTTTTTTTAGAATATGGTGTGTTTGCAAGGAAAGTTATACCAAAGAGAACTCAGTTTGGCCCTTTAGAGGGAAAACTTAAGCCTACAGAAAAAGTTAAAAAAGAAGATAGTCTATGTTTGCTATTGGAAATGGAAGAAGGAAAAATTATGCAGTTGGATGTCTCAGATGAGAGTTAGTATTATAAAAGTAATCCTTTAAAATCATTTATATTTATTTTTATTTTTTGAAGATATTGCAAATTGGATGTGTTTTGTTCGTAAAGCCAATAATTCTAATGAACAGAATTTAGTTGTTAGCCAGCAAGGGTCTTCATTATATTATACAACTACTAAGTGTATTTTTCCTAAACAGGAACTTTTGGTAATACATTCATACATTTTCTTATTTGTGTATAAATATTGAGTCAAACATTTACAATACTTTAAATATACGAAAAATATTTTGTTTAGTATTTATTTATTTTTTAGGTTGGCTATAGTCGTTCTTATGCTACAAAACATGGTTTTCCAACGTTACAATCGTCTCTAGAAGACGCAAAAGAATGGCCTTGTTTTGAATGTGGTGAAAGTTTTCGAACTTGGAATGAATTAAACATTCATGATGAGGTTCATGATATAAATTTAAGGCAACCAAAGAAGCCTCACAAGCCAAAAGTAAAGGTTAAAAGAACCCAGCGGCCTCGAATTCTGGAATGCAAAGCTTGTAGAGCTACGTTTCCAAATTTCAAATTTAATATTTTCCTCACTCACCTTAGACAACACGGCATCGACGAGAGGGAAAGTACAGAAGACAAAAAAATTAAAGTATCGTAAGTTTTAAAAATTGTAATTTGGGAATTATTGTTTTTAATACGTTTCTTTCGATTTTTAGAGTCTGTGATATTTGTGAGCTTCTGTTTCCTAGCACCGACGTTTTAGCAATCCATCAACTGGATCATAAAAAGGACTTTGCAACAGAACTAGTGCCCTTAGAGTGTCCTTATTGTTTTGAAAATTTTTCACAATTGAGCCAGCTTATTTCTCATGTTAACACACACACAGTTGGTATGATTGTACAACAGGCACAGATGAAGGGTTATAGGTGTCCAATATGTTACAAAATTTTTGCATCTAGAGAAAGGATTCAGGTAAGACATAATGAAATACACAGAAGAAAATTATTTGACTAAAAGACGTTAAAATATTATATTTTGATTAATAGTACATTTATTTTCAAAGAGAATCTAATTACTATTAATTTTATTTCAGCGTCATATGTTAGTTCATGGATCGGAAGAATCAAAACCCTTGAAATGCGATACTTGCGGTAAACGTTTCCTTAACAATTCAGCTCTTGCTTGTCACGTCAAAACTCACGGTGATGGCAGGTGCATGTTCGAATGTCCCATTTGTAAGGAACAATTTCGACACGTACTACAACTCAAGTTACACGTCCCTAAACACAAAGAGGATGGTAAATATCCTTGTCCACATTGTGACAAAATTTTCAAGGAGTATTGCATTATTCGTAAACATATTCGCGCTTTTCATTGCGAACGCAAACACGGTTGTCCTCATTGTTCAAAACTTTTTCCAACCTTGGACAAATTAAAGATGCACCTTCTGAGGCACTCAGATCACAGAGAATTTTTATGTGCCGACTGTGGAAAGCAGTTTAAGAGAAAGGACAAATTAAATGAACATACAAGGCGAATGCATACAGAGGAAAGGGAAAATGCAGTCCCTAGACTTCCAAAAATGGTGCATCAGTCGAAAAAATTTACTCCCAAGGTGCAGCCCACTGACTATCATCGATTTATTTATAAATGTCACTCTTGTCTTGTTGGATTCAAACGAAGGGGTAAGTAATATATTTAAAAAAAATATGGAGTGTAATTTCGTCGTTATTTAACATTTAGTCAAAAAGTCAACTCCACTTAAGTAATTAAGAAATGTTATTTAAACAGGCATGTTAGTTAATCATCTTGCAAAACGACATCCGGATATAAGCCCCGATTCAGTTCCAGAATTGAACTTACCAATCTTAAGAACTACTCGCGATTATTACTGTCAGTATTGCGATAAGGTTTACAAGAGTAGTTCAAAGCGTAAAGCACATATTTTGAAAAATCACCCCGGTCAGGAATTACCACTTAGTAATAGAAAGGTTGGCAATTTTCCCGAAATCCCCGGGCTTCCCAATCCAACATTTTCACAAACTGTCGGCAGTGTAACAACAAGACCTCAGGCGTGCCAGTGGTGCCACAAGCAATATGCAAGTAAGGCTAAATTGCTTCAGCATCAGCGAAAGAAACACCCTGAATGTGTAGTGGATGGGAGCAATAATGGGGTGGAAAGAAATGGCAATAATGGAGATAAATTAACTAGTACTCATCGAGGAACCGGAGTTGTTCAAAGGGATGAAGTTTTAGGAATCGTAATTGATGATAGAGCTTGTTTTAAAAGAGACTTGGAAGTGAGTAAATTGTTTATAAAACCTTTGTTTCATATTTGTTTAAATTCATTAATTAATTAGGCAACAAATGATGACCTTTTTACTGAGGTTGTGACATTAGGAGGTGATAAAGGTGACAATCAGTTTTACCATGTTATCACTGTACCAAACACGAATACTTCTGCAAACATGAACAACAACAATAATAACAATAATAACGACCCTAACAACTATTACTCTAGGATTTACAGGTCGCTAGCCTCAACAGGTTAGTGATTATCTTATTAAGTTAAAAAATTAAAAAACAATTTGTTTTTGTAATTTTTTTACAGTTAATTTCGTTCCCCCTCGTTGAGAAGTAAGTGGAATACAAACGGGGATCCTAATTCTATTTGGTGGTTTCGTACAGGAGACCTTTTTGCTTGTCGTACTATTTAGAACGACAATTTGGCTTTGAGTCTTTGCCGCGGGTTGAAACCTGCGATATAATAAGGGAGGAGATGTGGAATAACTACCCTCTTTAATATTATTATACTGTTAAGTAAATAAATAAATTACTCTTAGCGTTTTCGGCTAGCTCTCCAAATACGTTTTATTATAAAATATCATGCTGAAACGTAAATTTGTTTGATTTATTCTCAAAAAGGAATTTAAAGGTGATTAAAGGAAATTTGTAGAAACACGGTTGTAACAAAATTAATTATTTTTATTAGTTGATTTGTAAGAGACGAATGTAGTATGCATCTTTTTTGAGTGATAGTTTACGAATTGAAGAAAACTACACTTAGAAATCAAAAGGTGGATGCAGGGTTGATAAATTAAAAATTTATTTATTGCCTAGTAAAAACATAGAAACGCCTCAATTTAATTTAATGTTTTTAATAAAAAACTACACTAACTTAGTAATTACATAAGTGATTGACAAATGATTTTGAAGTGCTTTTGATTAAAATAAAAAAACGACCGAGAGTGTGGAAATTGTTTTTGAGTTAGTTAAGCAATTAACATGGGTTTAAAAAATAAGAAGTTATTTATAGATATTTTGCAATTTTTAAAATAAAATATTGAATTGCATTAAAATTTGTGATAGATAGAAAGTAGGATATACAAAAGGGCCACAAACGTTTTAAAGTAGGATCCTGTTGGGGGTTATTAATAAACATTTTCTACTTTTCGTCTACTAAAATGATATTGATACTGTTGTATTTGTATTTTTTCCAAAACTGGAAAATATTTATCTGTTTATGCAGTTATTTTAGCCCTAAACATTTTGTGATTCAATTTACATAAAATTTGAATAATTTTGTATTTCATTTTGAATTTTTAATGGAAAAATTCAGTGTGATATAAGGATTAACTGTGTTTGCATATCAAAAGTAAATTACTATTTTAATAATTGATTTTGATGTTATTTGCATACCTTACAGTGTTACTTTTTTAGAACTACCTTTATATATATAGTAATGGTTAATTGTATGTTTTTTTGTATATTTTGTATAAAAGATACATTGTACAGTATTTATTACCGTTTGTTAATGTTGTGACTAATTTTGTGGAATGGAGTTAATTAAAAAAATTGTCGTATATATTTTGTCGCTAATAAAAGTTTTCACATTTCTTCGACGTTTTATTTATAAAAAATAAATATTTTGATTTGTTTTATATGGTATATAACATAAACTGAGCTAATGAAAAAGGTAAGTTTACAATTCTATTACATTAATTAACTAATAATAAAATAAAAAAATATGGTCATTAAAATTTTTTAGCTAAAGTAACGACAAAAGAAATTAGAAGTTTATCCATGCTTTATTAAAATCTAAATACGAGGTGTTACGTACTTTGATAGTACATTCGAAAATTTTCTAAAAGTTAAAAAACAATCAACAGTTCTTGTAACCGATAGTATGTATGAAAATATAATGCATACTTTTAAGCCATAATGTTGAATATCCTTAAAAAAAAAATAGCAATATTATTGTATTTCATAATCTAAATTTTTGAATATTTTAAAGTGTATAAGTATCTTATCTTATCTTATCATAAATGTAAAGGCGATTAGATGGAAAACATGAGCACTTTAATTAAGAAGAATTTAATTTAGATACTGAAGGATTTAAATACGTTATAAGATTAATAAATATTTCATAAATAGATTTACAACTTAATAAACTTAATTGAAGGAAATAAAAGTTTTAAAACTATTTTTTTTATCACGATAAATAATAATTTGCTCCTGGGAATAACGTTTATCCTGTGTCCTTTAATTTGTCCTCCATTAAGCTTAAAAATTCAATAACTCAAGTTTCTGGCATTTCTTTTTGATATACATTTATGTAGCAAATGTAATTTTGTAAAGATTCTAGGACATTTTGAGTCCTTACGCAAGATTTATAAATTTTTGCAATCTTATCAAATGAGAAGCCGTTAACTACTGGCGGAACAGTATAAAAATATGTAAAAGTAGAAACACTTCGAGTAGTTTTAGAGTGTTTTATTAAAATTATTTATAGGTACCGCACTCATGTAGAAAAAAAAAAACGTGAAGCTAGTCTGCGTATTTGTATTTTTACTTATATTACATAATCATTATTGAAATAATGATTCTCTACTACAAAACGATTGAAGTAATTTGAATTTAAAATGTTCGGTTATTCTAGTTTTTAATGGTTTACCAGTCTGGCCAATGTTGCGTTTATCACAAGGACGATGAGACATGCTACTTAATAAAAGCTAGATTCATTAGAATTTCGAAGCTATTTTTCCTTGTTCTTTTAATAAGTTTTTTGAAAATAAAATAAGTATAAGGGCAGTAGAATTGCCGTATCTAAATAGTTTGGTAATATACCTTTATGTGATAAGTATGCAATTAATTTTGAATAGGTATACCTTTGTTTTAAAATATGTAATAAAGGAATAAGTAATACTGCCTTTTTGCTAAAACAGAAGAAATATTTCGTATACCGAATAGGTGCAGTCAATTAAAGATTACAATGTTTCAAGCATTTGACGTTATCAATCGAAAATTAATTCCTTATTTTCTGATACAATAGTATTATACAGATATTTATTTATCTATAAAAGGACAGTAGATAAAAGTTGCTGTATTGCTTTGAATTTTTTAAAATAAGCCTCATTGTTTAATCAAAATAATAGAGTAGACTAGTAATAAGTGTAAAGTTGTTTCTAACAAAAATGTGGGGACTTTTCGGAACACTATTCCTACTGGTTACAGGGATGTTTTCAGTTGAGGTGGGTCGTAGCTGTCTGGATATTTTAAACGTAAAATTTAAAATTACATTAGTTTACTTCCGAGATAAACAAATCATTTTTGTTAAAAAAAAGCCGTGTAATTTCCTTGTAATTTTGCGTCTTCATCATTTTCAATCAACAGAATAGTATGTAAATGGTTCTGAATTCAAATTCTTTTATGTGAAATTCTTTAATTGTTTCAGAAATCGCAAAAATTATTGAGTAGGTAGTGTAGTATCATATGACAATATAATCCGATAATTATATTTACATATACATATGTTCGAAATTCTACTATTTAGAAAAAGAATTTAATTCACAAATCAAGCAACTGAACTGTTCCAAAAAACAATATTATTCATCTATCCGTCTATACATAAAAATACATATCAGTTACGTAATCGATCCTTATTAAAAGAACCTTGGGTTGAGATATTAATGAATCTATTTTCAGATAATTAAATATAATCTATTTTCCTTAACACTAGCGCAACCACTCAAATTATCGTTTCTTATTTGACTGCAAAAATAAATTACTTTATTTAGGGCGAAATATTATCTATCCGCCATGGAATTCCACCGGCCAGGGAACCTGAAATAAGAACATCACCCGAATGGGGTACAATTACTCAAAGAGTTGATCATTTCAACCCAGCAGACAACAGAACCTGGGAAATGGTATTTATTATTATGTTATCGTAGATTTTTAAATACTTAATAGAAATTAGTTTTAAATGTTCTGAATTTTTTAACTAATTCTTCATAATTGAAAAAGAATTTTTTTTTTAATTCACTAACTTAGTATTCAAATTACTTCAATAATTCTTGATTGTAAAATATGATGAAAATATTAGAGATTAGTTTTATTTTTAATATAAAGTTTTATTTAGAGATACATACAAAATAACGCCTTTTTTGAAGAAGGTGGCCCCATATTCGTGTTCATAGGCGGTGAATGGGCTATTTCAACAGGCTGGGTTAGGTCGGGCATTTTCTTTAACTTAGCGCAATTACATAATGCCACTTTATTTTATACAGAGCACAGATTTTATGGTAACAGTTTTCCAATGGAGTAAGTGATAGTTACATTCTTTAATTTACCATTTCTATAATAGTATATATCTAGTTAAATTTAAATTTGAGCGACGTTTTCCATTTTCATATTCTCTTACTATTTTCATTTACTAGGATTAAGTACTTATACTTTTTCTTAATTACAACCAGAGATGTGATTTATTTGAAATACTCGCATTTAAAATACAAATACATAATAAAAAGTACCTATTTTTATCTTGCATTTAATACTTTTTTGAGAAAAGCATTTTGCATTTTATTTAAAATATTTTTCCAAACGTATTTTCTATTTGTAAAATGCAAAATACATTTTTGCCTTTAAAAGTTTTGCTAGTATCACCGATCAAACATTATATTGCTCACATTGGCTATTGAAGGTATTAGAAGCTTAAAAAGGGGAACAAAGAGACATTCCACGAATGCCTTCTAATTCTTTAACTGAAGAGAGCCCAAAAAAATCTAGACTCCTTGGAAATGGATAATTTAAAATATTGGATCGATTAAATTCTATGAATTACGACAAAACAGCCTGCAGAACAATATCGAATTGATACACGACAGCTATGTAAAACTGAAAACTACAAGATATTGTGGTGTGCTAATAAATGCATATAATCCAAAATTCTCAGAAAACGATTCGAAAAACTTCACTTATTATATGAACCCAAAGTTAAAGAAGCTATGAATTCTATTTCTTTCTCTTATTACAATCTGTAAAAGGTCAGAAACCAAATGGTGTTGTAAATATTTTGATGCGAAATGATTGATGTTGATTTTAAATCAATAAAATTATTTTCAACCCTACTTTAGTTCTCATCTTTCACGCTAAGCAAACTATTTTGGCATCAGTGTTGTTTCTTCAATTAAAACGGTTGACAAAGGCAAAAAAGGAAGCATATAGAAAAATTATTTGTTGCCGAACTGACGAAACTGAAACATAAACATAGAAAAACTATATCTCAATCACTTCAAGCAGAAAAATATAATGAAAACACCACTATTAATTTAGAAAAACCCCAATATTTAAAAAATGAGCTAATGCCTGCAAGGTTTTCTTAAAAAATATTTTATACTTAAGTAAATGTAGAAAATTAAATAGGTGCTACAAAAAAATATATATTTGAAAAAGTATTTTGAAAATACGTATCATATGAAATATAAAAGGGAAATCTATTTTGTATTTTACATTCGAAATAATAAATTAAAAAAGTATTTGCATTTCGTATTTAAATAATAGTTACAAGGAAGTATTAAATTGTGATGAAAACTTGTGTATATTCGTCTTTTAGGTACATTTAATTTATTTTTTATTTCGTAGCGACTTAACGACCGATAGTTTGAAATACTTATCTGCTGATCAAGCTCTAGCAGACCTCATGTATTTCATTGAATATCAAAAGCAAAACACACCAGGACTTCAAAATAGCACAGTGAGTAACAAGCAAAAGTACCTATCAGTACATTTAGATATCCAGTCCAGTAAAAAGACCCAAGAGCTTCAATTAAATTTGTCCAGTTTAAATATTTATTTTTCAGTATCGAGGGTTCACACAATTAGTGATAAACCTGTTCCCACTCGTGCAAGAGCTTCATTACCTGCCTCCTACCTTGTTATCAATAAAAAAGCAAATGATGGTAAAATTTTAAAACACTTTGTTTATAGAATAATTGGAATATTTTTTTTAGAATATGGTGTGTTTGCAAGGAAAGTTATACCAAAGAGAACTCAGTTTGGCCCTTTAGAGGGAAAACTTAAGCCTACAGAAAAAGTTAAAAAAGAAGATAGTCTATGTTTGCTATTGGAAATGGAAGAAGGAAAAATTATGCAGTTGGATGTCTCAGATGAGAGTTAGTATTATAAAAGTAATCCTTTAAAATCATTTATATTTATTTTTATTTTTTGAAGCTTCTTTAGGGGTTGCGACGCATTTTTGAATACTCTGTATTTTAAAAGAACTTATTTTAGAAATATTTGAATTACTTATAGGATACTGGTGTAAAGCTGTNTATTATATAAATAATAACTTTTAGGTGGTAGTTGCTGGTTCATCATATGCAGGAACGTTGGCAACATGGGCAAGAATAAAATATCCTCATATAGTAGACATTGCTTATTCTTCCAGTGGTCCTTTACATGCTAAAGCTGATTTCACAGGTAACGAAAGACCAATATATGTTTGTTCTTTAAATAACGGTAATAATATTGAATACCAAATTTACTTTTTGTTTTGTATGCATGCAGTATTTGATTAAAAGATTACGATAAGAAATTATTCATTTCCAAAATTACACTTTTTTCTATTATTAAACTAATTGCAGTATGCTTTGAATTACTTTTATACACATAAAAAGTAAGAAAAAGGTGACTGATTTTTGACCAGGGCCGAGTTTATTTAATTTTATACTTATACTACTTATGATATGAATTTATAACATCGTTTGAACTTCTCGTGCGCGCTGTTTAAATCACCTGTCTTATATCGACTAAATCGACTCAAATATGACATCATTATACAATTCTTGATATTTGGGGAAAATATCTCGTAAGTTTCTTTTATCACATCAGTCTCTATGCAGCCCTGCACTGTCTGCAAACGTGTCGCCGTATCGATCGCCGCTTAAGGCATACGCTTAAAACAATAGAAAATATGAAACAATTGCCGTGTTTCTGCAGAATATTTTGAAGTTGTGGAAGAAACTCTACGTCTTGCCTCCCCGACTTGTCCAGCGCTAATCAGAAGAGCTATGAGCGAAATAGTGGAACTGTTAGAAACTCCAGAGGGTTCTGCCAATGTATCAGAATTGTTTCGGTAGGTATGATTTTATATTTACAAAACGAATTACTATTACGATTAGATATATTTGTTACTTTAAGTAACGATTTTAACTTCTGTTTTCAGTACTTGTGCGTTTGTAAATGGTTCAGTAGAACCAGACAGGTCTTATTTTCTTAGTACCGTTGCTTCACCTTTTGCTACTGCAGTTCAATATGCTGTTCCTGGCGATTTGAATGCAGTGTGTGCGTACCTTGAGGCTGAAGAAGGATCTGATATAGAAAAATTAGCTGCTTATGTAGCACCAACGTCGGGATGTACGGCATCTTATGATTACTTTGTAGAATATTATTCCGCAACACAAATAGGATCGGGAGTTAGTAAGTATTTGGCCAATAAGTCAGTCCTAAGACTGGTTGGACACGCACCTCCACTCTTTCCTATCCTGAGCTAATCTTCGCATTTTCCCAAAACTAGAGCAACCCATATCCTTAATTATTTGCGAACAGTAATCTAATTTAGGTCTACCTCTGCTCCTCTTAACTCCTGTTTCTGCCTCTAATATGTCTCTGACTAGACCTTCATACCTGAGAAGGGTCCTACCAACTATCATGCCTATTTTTTATTGACTTCTAAAGAGTTCTCTGTTCTTCTATTCTTTCTATTATCTCTTTATTTCTAACTTTCTCTATCCACGGTATCCTCATCATTCGCCGGTAGCATCACATTTCGAACGTTTCTAACCTTTTTTTTCCGTCGTGCCCACCGTCCATGTTTCGCATCCGTACAGCGCCGCACTCCAAACATACACCTTTAACAATCATTTTCGAATTTCTGAATTAACCGTTCGCGAGCATAGAAGTGACTTCTTTTTATGGAAGGCGACTCGACCCTGCGCTCTCCTCTGCTTTATATCCCTACTACTCCTTCCGTCCTGACTTATCTGACTTCCTCGATACCTAAAATCATCCACTTCTTTTAATTTTTCATCTCCTATCTTTATATTCGCTCTTTCCGTACATTTTCTTTCCTTGCATACCAGTATGCCAATAAATGTAGATAAAAAAATATCCCTCGATATCACAGCTTTATCCCCATTGATTTATTTTTGTATTCATTTTACTCCTTTTTACTACCACTTTCGATAAAATTATGATAAATGTAGTTGATGTAACGAACATTATTAATCGAAGGACATATTAGAGATATTATGTAAAGAGTTTAGGAAAAGGCATTACTGATTACGTATTTCTTTTTTATTTAAGCGCGTCAGTGGTTATATCAAACATGTACTGAATATGGCTGGTATCAAACACAAGCATTTGGCGACACGTTTACGGTAGATCTGTATTATCAAATTTGTAACGACATTTACGGGGAAGTGTAAGTAAAAATTCTCATAATTGCCAATTACCATCCTGTGCAATAAGCATTTCTTTAATAAGATAGTGATTCCTACTGAAGAAAACATTTTCAAGCAATTTGCATTATAATTTAAGATTTGGCTCATCCACACTCAGTACCGGAATTCAGCGAACAAATTTATTTTATGGTAGCATAGAGCCGGAAGTAACAAGACTTATCACATGCCATGGTACAGGGGATCCGTGGCACAAAATGGGATTACTTAATGATTTAAGTGAGAATGTAGTTACAATTGTTGTTAATGGCACTTCGCATTCTGCCGATTTGTACTCGATTAGAGCTTCTGATTCCGAAGAGATGGTTCAGGCAAAAAACAGGATTATGGACACAATAAGTGCCTGGATATATGAAATAGAAGGAGACGGCGAATCAACAACAGAAATTCCAATAACGATTACGACAATTCCCCCAACGACACCAATTACTGGGGATGATGATAATAACAACGATACGGATAATTTCGCCATATCAAATCATCCAACGATGATCAGCTTTCTTGGTGTATTATTTATAGTACTTACTATGTAATTTGAAGAAATAAAATATTTTTTGTTGCTATAGAACTTATTTTACTTAATTGTAAGATGTACATACTTATTATATAATAATTTACATAAAATAAAATCTTTTACCATCAATTCGTTTTTCGTTATTTAACATTTATTTGCCCCGGATTTTTTCATTTATGATATTTCTAATGATAAATCTAATTAAAAACATTTGTAAGGTAAACAAAACCAAATTAAACTTTCTTATATATTTTCGGATACATTTATTAACCGACGAAAAAAGGATTTCAAGTTCACGCGTATATTTTTTTGTTATGTATGATTATACGTAACTTTTTAGTCATTGGTCAGATTTTGATTATTATTTTTTTATTTGATTACGGTATAGTTCGAAGTAGATTCCAGTTAAATTTGTAAAATCCACCCCTAAGGGTAGAAAAATAGCTAACGATCAAACTTTCAGCTATTAACTAATTCTACCATGCATAGCTTTCTACTGGGTGATTCAGTTTCGATGATTCCGTTTTTTATTGAATAGGAATGATCTTGAATATCTTCTTTTTTAAATCCACATATAAAGATACAAAAATAGGGAATTATTGATCTTTCACCTACTACGTGGTAATTTTTATCAAGAGTAGGTATCATTGTGTGTAAGAAAGAAAGTACTTTCTATTATTTACTTTTTACAATTTTTCGTCAGTAGTTTTGCTTTGCCGGTGTAGATTGTTAAATAATAGAGTAGATCATATTCTTCTTTTTACGACCAGTTTGATACTGATGATATGTTGATAAACAACCTTTTATCATACATTCTTATGTCATTTGACTTTTTTGTCCTTTCATTAGAATTGTTGCAGTGAGAAATACGAGGGTGGATTGATAAGTTTCCGGCCTAACCAAGAGATAACGCCACTAGGCCTACCTTGAGGTGACATTCTATAGTACCATCCTTGGATAGCTTGTAGCTATAGTTTCAGCCCGATCTCCTTGCTAGTGTAGGTTTGACAGCACGCTGAACAAGACGCCT
>NW_020439021.1:1197606-1221022 GCF_000699045.2 Agrilus planipennis
GAAGAAGTAATCGAAGCTGTAAATGGTTATTTTGAGGAGCTTGACGAATCAGTCTATAGAGATGGCATTAATAGACTGGAACACCGCTATGAGAAATGTATCAGCCTTGGAGGAGATTATGTTGAGAAATAAAAAAAAAAAATTTTTAAAAACCTTGTTTTTCTTGGTCAGGCCGGAAACTTATCAATCCACCCTCGTATATTGTACGATTTTAGTCATACCAGCCGGTTGAAATTTACTGTGAAATTAGTGGAAACGTGTTGTTGGTGCATTTGTTTAAAAGGTGTTTTAAAATTATAAGGACATAAGGATAATTGCGATAATAAGCTTCAATCCTGTTGTATTCAAAATTACCAAATGCATATCTGAGTGAGTAAGGACAATAAGGATAACGGTAAGTTAATATTTTTAGATAAAGTAACACTTTCTATTAAGAAACGTTGCATTTTTTATTTAAAATTTTTGCAAACAAATAATTATTGATTGTGTATAGGTAAATATATGTACATTTTAGGGATTTACTTAGGAACTTTTTCCGAAATATTGTACTAATACTATTTCGCATGTCACTAAAGCATTAGCAATCTGAAACAGAATGTCTTTCATAGGTAGTAGGTACTTTTAATTACAAATTTTATAGGAATCCAACCTAATATAAAATATATTTTTTCTACAAATGAAAGTAAAATATGATGGAGCAAGTATTGTTATTATTGGCTTCGATTTACTTACATCTAATAAAATTCCTCTTCTGATATTAAAAAAGTTTTTACCGGTTATGTAAACGGTATCGGAACCAATTAAGCGAATTAGTCTCTCCACCTACAACGTGGACAATTACATTTAAATACGATTAGTTTAATTGCTTATTAAAACATGTAACAGGATATATTTTATTTAAAATCAAATTTTGTAATATTTATATTTTACGTACTTCAATATTGTAAATATCAGGTTCTATTCTACATAATGCTTTTAGTGGTTTGGTGCTTTCCAAATTAACAGAAGCCGAAAATAGGTAAACACAAATAGTTCTTGTAACAGATAATGTGAATGAAAAGATAAAGCACACTTTCAGGCCATAATGTTGCATATCCCTTAAAAAAATATACAAAAAAAATTATTATATATTGAATTCCATAATATAAATTCTTTGGTTATCTTGAAATTTATATCAACTTATTTTTTTGTGTAGTAATTGGAAAAACGATTAGATGGAAAACGTAAGTACTGTTAATTAAAAATTAATCAACTTCAGGCAGATATGCGCTATTGGGTTTTAAGCGGTTGGTATTTTTATAAGGGCTGTTCTTATGATTATTTTAGTGCAGACTGGCGAGAGGTGCTCTGGTATTATATATCTGTCACTTCCCTTCGGGGGGCCAAAACTTCAATATCTTCGAATCTGCTTCTGTGGTCTAAAGTGTGTTCTGTCACAGCAGACTTCTTGGTGTGCCCTGCACGATAATTTGTTTTGTGTTCTTTCATTCTTACGTCCATAGATGGTTTTGTAGTTTCTATGTACTTATGGTGAGAGGGGAGCGATTTCCTCAATGAGCCAGATACCAAAGAGACTAGGCATATAGTGGATTCGTTTACATAGGAACTACAAAGCGATCCATCAACACAAGAGTAAAGGAACATAATGTAAAGTGTCGACAACGACACACTAACAAATTCGCACTGGCAGAAGACATTTCAAACAGCATTTACCCCAAAGTTAGATTCGAAGACACTGAAGTTTAGGTCACCGAATCATCATACTACTCCAGATTGTACAGGGAAGTAATAGAAATACACAAACATAAAAACAACTTTAGCAGAGTAGAAGAATGGTGCTTGGATTCCAACACTAAAAACTACCGAACCGAAAAAACCAACCATCATGAAACCAGAAATCCTTGAACATCGACAAACTCAAATATAAATATGGCCACCGAGATCGCCAATCAGCGCTGAATTAATCACCAGAACAGATCTCTTGGAGAAGAAAAATCTCCAAACGATGGTCGAAATTGGTCAACAGCCGCGAAAGCCTTACACAATTCAAACAGATACACTGAAATAAAAAGTTATCCTAAGATCAAATTTTTTCTTCTATTCATTAATTGTCCTTTACTAAGCATAAAAATTCGTGTTGGGTAATATTTGCTAAAATATCAAGCAGAAAAACATGAATTCAGTGTTCATTTTCGAAATCCAAAATCTTATTATAAGATATATTTCTTCTACATTTTCGTTTCCATGAGATACATCTAATCCATTCAAAAATAACTTATCTGCACTTACTCCACATTATAGAAGCGCTGGGAAAGGATGTAATAGAAATTATTTATCGAAGTAAGCAAAACCAAATTAGACAAAGATTTATCGACAGTTTTTGTTAAAATGCATAGGTCGAAATAATCTTCCCGTAGAATTTTCCAAAGATATAAATCAGATACCTAAAACATATCACCGTATTTATGTAAAAATAATTCTGATAGCAATACAACATCTGTACAGTTTAAATAAAATCTGCATAAATCAGAATAAAATTGAGAACCACTTACCTCCATTTGAACATACTGGTGTATTTTAAATGAAATTTGCTTAAATTTTGAGGACAGGGCAATTCCGTTAACCATTATGAAAACATCTACGTATGCCCAACAAAATGATCCAATAAAATTAAATGTCTGCAAACAAATAATGCACATACTCTTTCATAATTAATTGCGTTAAATAACACATCCTAATTATGGAATTTTCACAAGAAAAGTTAAGTCATATTTCAAAAAAAAATATTTCTTAACCCTGCAGTGCAAAATATTTAAAATGATCCACACGTTACAGAACAAAATATATTGAAATCTGTATCGAACAAGGAAGAGTTTTCCAAATCCATGTAAGCGGACTTGAATGCAATTTGTATTATAGTTCTTATATTGTTATTATTTTTAGGATTCATAGTTTTTTCGTTGGCTAAATATTGTCAAAACCAGATCTATTTCTTTACTGTACTAAATGAAACAGGTACTTACCTCTACAACAGCTGCTTTCCACAAGGAATACGATGTCATTTGGAAAAATAAATTAAGCCTCATCGTGGTAAAAAAATATTCAAAGACTTCTACATCCCCTTTGTTCGTAAATGCAATTGAAAATTGAACCGCTGTATTTGATGCGCTATCCACTAAATTTTAATAAAATAAAAATAATTATTTGTCATTTACTGCCTATTTAACTACTACTTTCTTAATTTCGAAAAACTAAAAAGTTCAAAAACTTTTTTGCGATAGCCATTGATACAAAGGAAAAATCTATAAGTTTGTATAAGTACCTATTTTGTATTCCATATTTGTTTATAAACAACTACTGTCGATTGTTAATTTTTAATGTTGTATTGAAATGTTTTATTTAAGTATTTATTAAAGAAAATATACAAAAATTCAATTTTGTTTCTTACCTACAGTTAAAATCAGGAACACAGCAGAAATGATAAGGATTTTTCTTTTTAGCTTTACTTCATATCTACATGTTACTTTGTTAATTCGTTGTTCTAACCGTTTCCATTCTTCAAGTACAACAAACCAATCTTTTGATAAAATTAAAAATAATAAATACGATGCGAAGCAATTAAGAAAAAAACCAGCGCTTGCTGAAATAATAGATACCATCTATATTAGTTTAGATATCTAGGATTAGCAGACGTTTTTGAAAGAGCCAAGAACAAAAGAATATTAATTACATTTATAACAAGAATGATAATATTGCTAATAGTAATATGATTCGAATGATTAAATTGAAACATTTTTCTTCATTTTGCGATATTCAATGCTTTTCTTACCAAAAGAACTGATGTTGAAGCCCCATTTGATCATTGCATATATAAAAACGATTGCTAATACGAAATCCATAATAGTAATAAATACATTAACAAAAGTCCTCCAATATAGCCATCGAAATTTTATTAGTGATGTGTTATCTTGAAATATTTCTTTCAAAGGAATAACACAAATATAATAACCAACCAATACAAGCAATTTCATTGAATCGAAAAATGTGTCCCCTATAATACATTCACGCATTTTTGCGAAATTTTAATAAAGCTACCAAGCTACCTGGGTTTCCCAGGACTCCGGAAAATTTTATTACTTCTGTTGGATTGCCTTGTCAAGGCTAACGTTTATTGGAAATGCGACTGAATAATTGCATATAGGTACAAGACATATTCAGTAAATCACTTGTGTCTATGTGTAAAATTTATTTGGTACTAAATATTCAAATCAATTACATAGTGGACTTATTGAATGACTAAAACGTGTACCAGTGCATTTAAGAATAAAATCTGTTTTTATGATTTTGTAATAACACTTCCCATTATTTTTGCTAACTATTCATGTATTGGATCCGGTATATTAGTGTAAATTTACCTTTTGCAATTCAGAAATGGCAAATAAATTGCTTACTTTCAATAAAACACTAAAATCAATAGCAAAAGGTCAAGTGCATACGCAATGCAGCGTTTACAGTTTTTTAAATAATAAATAAAAAATTCTGAAAATGTAACAGTTCGATTTTAAGTTAGTTTGTAAGATTACAACATTTTTAACGTATAAACATGAAATGTATAGTTTTTTTTATTTTATTTACCTGTTTCAGAACTGTACATACTAAATAACATTTATTGATATAAATTCCCTGATTTTATCTGAAGGTTTATATCAATTTATCCTTTTTTTATATATTAATTAAAAATACGATTAGATGGAAAACGTTATGAGTACGTTAATAAAAAAGAAAATTGAATTAAGATACTGAATAACTTGAAGTTCTACATTTTTATTTCATCGATTCAAAATTAATTTGTGTATATTACTATACGTTATAGAAGGTTAGGAATAGGAAACTGTTTACCGAAATAAGGAAAACCAAAGTCTTCAGATTCAGTATAACAACACAGCGAAGGACTATGCCTTCGCTTTCTAAGGATACACACAGCAGTTGGCGAAACGTCGGATAAACCATCCTAGACTACGGTCCGAATTTAATTTTAACTTTATTTTAAATTTTTAATAAAAACGATCATCCATTCGGGAATACGAAGAATTTATTAAATTATTCATACATTTTATCATACATGGAAGTTTGATACTTATAAGTACAAACATTTTTCAAAAATATTCTTCTTTGGTAAATTGAACAATAACAAGCTCATAAGTTACCAGAGCGCTAGCAAGCTAAAAGGTGATAAACTGTTATAATTGCAAACTTAATCAATTAAAAATTTTACGTACATCTAATAAGATATGCCGTTTTATATTGAAGAAATTTTTGCCTGTAATACATACAGAATCCAAGGCGATGAAACGTATCAATCTTTTTACCTGCAATTTATTGTTTCAGTGAAACATATTTGCTTATCAATTATATCGGTTCACTTACTTCTAAATTGTACATATGAGATTGTACAGTATATAATGCCTTTAATGGTTTCAAACTTTCTATATTCACCGAAGCTGCAATCAAATAAACGCATACCGTTCTTATTATAACGAATGAAAATGAATATATAAAATACAACTTCAAACCACTATCGTTGGCATTCCTATAAGAAAATACAGAAATAATTTATTGTATTTTTTCGACAGAGATCAATTGATTTGATGTTTAATGCGAATTTAATATTGTTTTATCGTTTGTATCTCTAGATAATGTCATTATAAGTACTTTATTCTAACAACTGACTGAAAAGCTGATAATATCATTTCAATTGTTTTCTTACCTTAAACTTTGAAAACATTGAGAAAGTATAAAGTATAAATTATTAGCAGACGACAGCAATATTAAATACGATAATTTTGAGTCCATCAATTTTGTTAGAAGACACATTTGGCAGTAATCTTCGCGTACAATTTTCCAAAGATAAATGTCATATACCTAAATAAATTTGCTTAACTTTTAGGACTAGTTTGCAATTTATTTTGAAATCCTTACATCTTTTCGAACGTACTGTTCTATTCTAAAAGTCATTTCTTTAAATTTTGAAGACAACGCTATACTAACACCCATTATAAAAACATCCACGTATGTCCAGGAAAAAACTCCAATAAAGTTTAAAATCTACAAATGTAAACAAAAATGTAGATAAAACAGTATAGAAAAAAGATATTTGCAGATAGCTCCATGTGGGTGTTTATTTATTGTAGGTAATTAATTTATATCTGACCGTTATTTTTTGATTATTAATAAATTATCACTTCATGCATGCTCTTATTTAAGTATCTTTACTTACTTCAATTGCTATCCCTTTCCATAATGCATAAGGTGTTATTTTAAAAATACCAGGATAACCAACTACAACGAAGAAATACTCGAAAAACTCTGAATCCTGCTTATGCATTAAAGTTCTTATCACTTGCGATATTACATTTAATAAATTGTCAACTATAAGAAAACGTGAATTTGCAAGAAATGGCCATTAAAAATAACTAAATTATTGTGTTTGTTATTTTTTATATTTTATCCATTGCAATTCTCTATTTTACTTTTCAAGAATGCTTTCTTGTCCTACTATTAACTTGTTTTAATCAATACCAAAATATAAAAAGGTATTTGAACTAATGCCGCAGTCGACAGATACCGGCGGCACGATTGAAGTATATAGAAGTATCCGGAAATATTAGGAATATTCCATGACCCTATGAATAGTTGACCAACACCCTTCGGGATATAGTCGATACAAGAGATTTGATACAGATAGTACATACAAAAAACTAAACAGTGAAATAATCATCAACGGTATAAATACTGATTATCAGATAAGGCAAAAACATTCACCGAACGTAGCTATTACACATTATCAGCATCTTCTTTATCGTACGAGCGAAAATATTTAATTTGATGAACATGGTGTATATACTCTGTTAACCACGACTATCTGGTATCTCCTACTTCTCTGAAAACTGTCATAAATTAAGAGAATTCGGATAATCTTTCTATAGAAAGGTTTAAATTGGGTTTATTGGATATTATTTTATTACTTATATGGAGAAATTTGATGTGAATATTCCTAACATGTTCCAAATTTGGTGTCGCTTTTTGATAATTGCGTGTAATAAAATATCCCTATGTTCGGTTGTCAACTTGCCACTAATGTGTAGAGTGTTTTTCTGTTAAACAAATTACTCATATAAAAAGCACTTGTTTAAATAAATAAACGTACTAGAGAATTGGTTACATTACACTCGATACAACTATGCTAATATTAAGTCCTACTGATAAATACATTCACCGATTAATTATTATTTCCTAAAGACAATAAAAACTCACTTAAGGCCAATATTAGAAATGTTATTGTTAATAACAATATTTTCCTTTGCATATTCGTCTTATATTTGCAAGTGTATCTATTAACGCGTTTCTCTAACTTATCCCATTCCTTCAGAATTAGAATCCAATCTTTCGAAAGAAGTAGAAAGAATATAAACGATAGAAAACAATTAGCAAAGAAAACTGCGGTTGCTGAAAATTAATGAATACATACTGATTAGTACAGTAAACAGATAGATAAAACAAGAAAATAGAACGACTAACACCCTTACCTATTTCAATTACTTTTGTGCAAGGAAAATGTATCATTTTCTTACCTAAATAAGTAATTCGAAAACCATTATAAACCATAATACATATATAGCAAATCACTACAAATATTTGCGCGACTGTTATAAAAATATTTAGCAAAGTTCTCCAATGTATCCATTCGAATTTAATTTGATTGTGTTCATTTCCCCCGTACAAACCCTTTAATGGTATAGCACAGAAAAAATTTCCTATTAGTATCAAAAACTTTATGGATTTAACGAAATTGTCGCCTTGATTGAGATTAGTCGCTTTAACTTTCGTATTTTGTATCATTTCTTCATATTATAAATGAGGAATATAGAAAAATGTGGCAACTTGTTTTTGTTCTTAATTATAAATGGAATGAGGATACATGCATGCATCTGAAAAATACGATTTATCGTTCTTTTTGATTTATCAATCAAAAGTTTGTATCAAATTAAGAAAAAGGGACAACAAACATATACCAGGTTTGAAACAAAAATATTGTGATAATCGTACAAGTTTGCATAAACGCGTTTCTATATAAATTGATGACCTTATAGAATCAGGTACACAATAGTATTATTAGAAGCAGATACAGGAGTTATGAGGGGTAAAGGTAGACCTAGATTAGATTATGTTTACAAATAGTTAAGGATCTGGGATATTCTAGTTTTATGGAAATGAGAAGATTAGCTTAGGATAGGAAAGAGTGTAAGTACGTTTCCAACCAGTCTTAAAAATGACGATTCTATGATGATGATGATGATGATACCTAATACATTTACCTAAACAAAAACTTTGGAAAAATTTGGAACATCGTTTGACAAAAATAAAAACTCATCGGATTAGTTTCGTGTAATATTAAAATATTATATGTTTGTTTTATTATTTAAATGAACAGAACATTTAAAGACATGTTAATTTTTTATTCGTCTATATACATAGATAATAACAGGGTGGTCTATTGTTTAGAATTACTTGATTCCGCCTTGTAGAAATTGTTGAATCTGCAGGGAATTATTAATTTGTTTTGAACGACGTACTTACTATTAGTATTAGGTACCTAGAAATGGTAAACAAGTTAGAATATTATTCAGTAAAATCAATACGGCTGAGTTGGTAGATACCTATCGCAAATTCATAATTCACATTTTACTCATTGAAAAGGCAGAATAAGATTTACTCTAAAAAATAATTGCATTGACAGAAAGCAAAGATTCTGTAAAAGTATCATTACGTTTTGAGTAAAAATACGTACAAATTTTGCTTACTATTATTTAGTATTTTTAGGTATTAGGTAAAAGATAAATATTTATTTATTTATTTCTCATTGTTATTGTTGCTTGTAATAAACTAACAATGCAATTTAAAAGAAAACTAATAGTATCTTCTGGTAGGCACAAGCCTTACTTTTGATTATTATTTAAAATTTCAAACCTTTGCCGCGTTTATTTCGCGGCCATTTGCTTGCTTTCTATTGGTCGAGCTTGTGACGTACAATTTTCTGTCGGTATATTTTTAATACAATATTAATCACCCAATTTAAGAAATATGCAAGTATGATGTTCTATTATTAATTAAATTTGATTTATTTAAGGAAAAAGTGCTTTCATAGTCATTCCTACTTGTGAAATTTTACTAGCTTCTTATTGGCTGATTCCGCTGAAACAATGGTAGGTATTTATACCCCACCCGCCGAAAGTTTCACTCTTTTGCTGTGATGGCGTTGCAAACTACACATCAAAATATGAGTTCTTCCTAAATTAGTTTCCTCATAGTAAAAGATATTCATATCTGTGGTGAATATTATCGAAATTAATATTTTAGTGCAATTTTACTGATATGGTAAAGGTAATTAGGTAATACACATGTTTTATTTTACTTAAATTTTTACTCCTGCGTTGACGGTATTACAACATGGCAGTTTGTGCCTATAATACAATACACTAATTAATCAATTCCATTGTAATATTACAACATCGGCTGCTTTGTACATTTGTTCTATTTAAAATATTCGTAAAATCCATTTATCTGCGTGTAATTATTTAAAATAAACGATAAATTACAATTTTCTGAATATCAACAATCACAGTTCTGCGGGTTGCATAACATGTAATCTATTAACAAGAATATGAAAGTCATGGTCGAAAATACTATAATATATTTACGCTTATATATTTTGAAACAGTCTGTAACTTGATGGTAATGCATTTGTTATTTAATATGGATTATTTGTACTGATCAGATTATTTGTTCTGATCAAACCTTAACCTAAAATGGCATTCTGCTATTAATGTGACTATCCAAGCTGATTGCAAACTAATATGCAATCAGTAAACGTCTCGGAGCTAATCCTGACAACTTATTTCCTTCAAACGAATATGTAATTTGTAACTTCTACAGTAATTGGTTTTAAAAAAATCAATTTCAATAGACTCCAGTAGGAACCACTGTTATGGTTCGGGCTGTCCCTTATGCATACCTACAAATTGATTCATTTCTCCTGTGTTTGATACAATTTTGTATCCAACAAAAGGAGGTTCACATATTCCATGTGTCCAGTATTATTTTTTTATATTGTTGATTGTTATACTTAAATTGTACATCGTTGGAAGAAGCCGTATTATTTGGGTTTTCACTTTCTACATCTACAAACTGATTAATATTTATGCAATTTGTGTTAAACAAAAAAAAAATCATACAAATATGTATAAAAAGAATGGGGTTCACATATTCTATGTGTCGTGGTTTATTTTTTTATATTGTTGATCGTTATATTTACATTGTACATCGTTGGAAGAAGACGTATTATTTGGGTTTTCACTTTCTACATCTACAAACTGATTAACATTTATGCAATTTGTGTTAAACAAAAAAAGAAATCATACAAATATGTATAAAAAGAATGGGGTTCACATATTCTATGTGTCGTGGTTTATTTTTTTATATTGTTGATCGTTATATTTACATTGTACATCGTTGGAAGAAGACGTATTATTTGGGTTTTCACTTTCTACATCTACAAACTGATTAACATTTATGCAATTTGTGTTAAACAAAAAAAGAAATCATACAAAAATGTATAAAAAGAATGGGGTTCACATATTCTATGTGTCGTGGATTATTTTTTTATATTGTTGATCGTTATATTTACATTGTACATCGTTGGAAGAAGACGTATTATTTGGGTTTTCACTTTCTACATCTACAAACTGATTAACATTTATGCAATTTGTGTTAAACAAAAAAAGAAATCATACAAAAATGTATAAAAAGAATGGGGTTCACATATTCTATGTGTCGTGGATTATTTTTTTATATTGTTGATCGTTATATTTACATTGTACATCGTTGGAAGAAGACGTATTATTTGGGTTTTCACTTTCTACATCTACAAACTGATTAACATTTATGCAATTTGTGTTAAACAAAAAAAGAAATCATACAAAAATGTATAAAAAGAATGGGGTTCACATATTCTATGTGTCGTGGATTATTTTTTTATATTGTTGATCGTTATATTTACATTGTACATCGTTGGAAGAAGACGTATTATTTGGGTTTTCACTTTCTACATCTACAAACTGATTAACATTTATGCAATTTGTGTTAAACAAAAAAAGAAATCATACAAAAATGTATAAAAAGAATGGGGTTCACATATTCTATGTGTCGTGGATTATTTTTTTATATTGTTGATCGTTATATTTACATTGTACATCGTTGGAAGAAGACGTATTATTTGGGTTTTCACTTTCTACATCTACAAACTGATTAACATTTATGCAATTTGTGTTAAACAAAAAAGGAAATCATACAAAAATGTATAAAAAGAATGGGGTTCACATATTCTGTGTCGTGGATTATTTTTTTACAATGTTGATCGCTATATTTACATTGTACATCGTTGGAAGAAGACGTATTATTTGGGTTTTCACTTTCTACATCTACAAATTGATTAACATTTATGCAATTTGTTACAAAAATGTATAAAAAGAATGGGGTTCACATATTCTATGTGTCGTGGATTATTTTTTTATATTGTTGATCGTTATATTTACATTGTACATCGTTGGAAAAAGACGTATTGTTTGGGTTTTCACTTTCTACATCTACCAACTGATTAACATTTATGCAATTTGTGTTAAACAAAAAAAGAAATCATACAAATATGTATTAAAAGAATGGGGTTCACATATTCTATGTGTCGTGGTTTATTTTTGTATATTGTTGATCGTTATATTTACATTGTACATCGTTGGAAGAAGACGTATTATTTGGGTTTTCACTTTCTACATCTACAAACTGATTAACATTTATGCAATTTGTGTTAAACAAAAAAAGAAATCATACAAAAATGTATAAAAAGAATGGGGTTCACATATTCTATGTGTCGTGGNAAAGAGTATCTGAACAGAGGGCGCAATGAAATTCAGTAAATGATAGGGGGTCTATAGGACAGTATGAATGTTTACTTTAAGATGTATTAGAAGCAAGAACAGGCGGTAAGAGGGGCAAATCTAGACTTTGATTAGATAACTGTTCTCAAATAGTTAGAGATGTTTGAAAATGCGAAGATTGGCTCACGACTGAAAAAAAATCGGAGTTGCGTAGCAATGTTTGGGCTAAAGACTTGATGATGATGGTATTCATGATAACGTTAATGCTTACTTTAATACGGAAAAGTTAATTTTGTTGGAGAAGCATCATGGTGTCAAAAACAGAAAAAATCTTTTCTATGATAGAATCGCTTTCCTTTAGAGTGTGTCAAGTAACTTAAAGTTATTTATTTTTTTCTTTATGCCACCTAGGTAACTAAAACAGCTAACATACATTACAGAAAGGGTGGGTGGATTGAATAAATGGGCCTGTTCAAAGTCAAATAATAACTCATTGGATTCTAATCATGTATTATTTTAAAATGAATGCCAAATTGATTAAAATAATATTTTCGAAGTTTAGTTGATAATTAATTTCAATTAATCGTCAATAGACAACTTGACAATACGAAGATTTGACTATATGCAAAATAAAATAAAAAACCGAGAGCAAGCAATAGTTAACAAGCCCATTAAGAAGACTGAATTTTCAAGATTTAGATTATCTTTTTCTTAATCTATAGTAGAAAAATAAAAGATAAACCCAAATTAATTGAAAAGTTATTATCTTAGTCGATATAAAAAATAGACGTTCGTATTCTCATACGTACTTATCTATAATAGGGAATTATCCTGTGAAACTATTGTTAACTATACTAGTTTGTCTATAAAACATTAATTATCTTGTAAGTCTTAACATTTAAGGACTAAGATTAATTTAAAATGGATGATTGTCCCTACTACATCCTGAAGCTATTTCTGTTCAGTAATTTATTTTATAATACGTATCCGGTCTCTAAATATAATATTTCTTATCTGACCTCTTCAAATTTCAACTGCGATTAACCTTGCGCAAAATACCCAATTACTGTCTGAATTCACAGAAATCGGTAGTTGTGCTTTCTACCGATAAGAGTCATAGCGAATTTATAGCACCTTCTGGTTACCTTCGTGTTATGGCCTTCTTGCAAATACAAATTCAGAACATACAGAAGAACATACGCAGATTGTTTCGTTAATTTCCGGCATAAATTAAATTGCGTAAATTACTAGTATAAATAATAAAGCAAGAGCTGGCTAATACGAGGGTGGATTGATAAGTTTCCGGCCTAACCAAGAGATGACGCCACTAGGCCTACCTTGAGGTGACATTCTATAGTACCATCCTTGGATAGCTTGTAGCTATNTTATTTGGGTTTTCACTTTCTACATCTACAAACTGATTAACATTTATGCAATTTTTGTTAAACAAAAAAAGAAATCATACAAATATGTATAAAAAGAATGGGGTTGACATATTCTATGTGTCGTGGATTATTTTTTTATATTTTTGATCGTTGTACTTAAATTGTACATCGTTGGAAGAAGTCGTATTATCTGGGTTTGCGGTTTCTGCATCGACAAACCGATTAATATTTATGCAATTTGTGTTAAAAAAAGAATCATACAAATATGTATAAAAAGAAAGGTTCTCACATATTCTATGTGTCGTGGATTTTTTTTTATATTGTTGATCGTTATATTTACATTGTACATAGTTGGAAGAAGTCGTATTATTTGGGTCTTCACTTTCTACATCTACAGACCGATTAACATTTATGCAATTTGTGTTAAACAAAAGAAAATCATACAAATATGTATAAAACGAATGGGGTTCACATATTCTCTGTGACGTAATTTATTTTTCATATTGTTGATCGTTATATATTAAAATGTACATTGTTCGAAGGAGTTGTATAAATTGGTTTGTCGCTTTCTACATCTACGAACTGATTAATATTTATGGAATTTGTGTTAAATCAAGATGATACAAATATGTTTCATAAGAAAAGGGTTCAGATACTCAATGTATCGTAATTTATTTTGTTGCTGTGTTGTTTGCTATATTGCGATTATTCTTCGTTGGAAAGTGATGAATTTTTTGTGTTTGTCGTTTTCTACATCTACAAGCTGATTAATATTTATGCAATTAGTTTTAAATAAAAATGATACAAATATCTATAAAAAGAAAGGGGTTCACATATTCCATGTGTCGTGGTTTATTTTTTATATTGTTGATCGTTATATTTAAATAGTACATCGTTGGAAGAAGTTGTATTATTTGAGTTGTCGCTTTCTACATTTACCAACTGATTAATATTTATGCAACTTGTGTTAAAAAAAATCATACAAATATGTATCAAAAGAAAAGGGTTCAGATACTCAATGTGTTGTGGTTTATTTTTTTGCAGTATTGTTTGCTGTATTGCAATTGTTTGTCGTTGGAAGAAGATGCATTATTTGGGTTAGCGGTTTCTACATCTACAAACTAATTAATATTCAGCAATGTGTTTTAAATAAATATGACACAAATATGTATCAAATGAAAGGGGATTTTTCCCTTCTTTTTCTTCCCTATTTTTACAGTGAAATGGGTTCATACTTTCTTAATGGTGGAGCATTCGAAAAGTTTGGTGTGCTTGAAATATATTCTGACTATTTAAAGCTAAGTAAAAGTAGGTATTTCATCAATACGTAAAAGCAAAGTGAATCTGGACATTATCAAAGCAAAATTTTCTTGTATTCATAAGTGTATTGTTCGGTTAAATAAGGGAAAATATTGTTGAAACCTTGGAGTGCAGGGGAATTAGCTTTGGGTACATTATTTACAATAAACTGTTGTTTCGGTGTTTTGAGAATTCAATAGTGACCTTCTCCACTATTTTCCTATGCAAAACCTTTTCATTTTTACATTTTATGATTTCATCTTCGTCAAATAGTAAAGTAGCCACTGAACAGGTACTTTTTATTTTATATTTATCAATAAAAATGTATGGAAGTGGGCGCGGTGGAAAAGGAAACAAAGAAAATAAAAAGGTATTTGAAAGAATAGGAAAACAAAGGACTCTATTAGAATCAAAAAGGAATAGGCGAGATAGGTTGATAGGTCACCTTTTTTAGCATGGGGGTTCTAGTCAGAGACATATTGGAGGCAGAAGGATGTGGTTTGTTTTAGTTTTCTATAAATGCTAAAATTAGCTCAGGATAGGAAAGAGTGGAGGTGCGTATCCCACCAATCTTAGGACTGACGGTCTTATGAAGACGAATGAAAATTTAAAAATGTAAATCCTGTAAAGTGCTGAACTAATTTTATTACGAACGTACTATAAATCTATTTACAATAATCCTTACTAGAATAAATAATAAAAAATAAATCAAAGAGTCTTATTCTCTGAAGTGAAAAAAATTATGTTTGTAATTATTTAAATGTGTTTCACATGGCGTTCAGCTAAATTTCAATCAGTATCTGCCATAATAAAATTTAGCACTACGCGTCTTAAAGCAGGGTAAAATTTAAACAAAACTATTCTGCTAAATGCTCACAATATATATAAAAATGAATTACGCAAAACTCAAGGTTACAAACTTAAGTGTAATATAAATTTTATCTAGAGACACATTCTAACCGCTGACACGTGTAGCGTCGAAAGACTCAAAAACGCACAGGATGATATATGCCTACCAATAAAGATATATGTGGTTAAATTATTATTTTTAAGTCTACCAGCCACAAAATGCATATTAAAATCAGGATAATGTTTCCCACAGAAAACTACCATAATGGGAAAGCAGGAAAGGTACGATTTAATAAATTCAGACTTACCCTCAATATACAGGGTATTTGCTAAACATACGCCGAAATTTCAAGGGATAATAAAAATAATGTGGCCTTTTAATGATTATGAGATTTTAGGCATTTGTCATTATCAATCAAAAGATAATTTCTTATTTTCTGATACAACCCTGCTAGATATAAAAGGAAAGTGAAAGTAATTATTTTTTCACACGAGTCTCACTGTTTAGTGGAAAACAGAAAAGTATACTAATAATGATTCTTATAAAGGTGTTGCTAACAAACATGTGGGAACTTTTTGGTATCTTGACTCTTCTCTTGACTACAGGAACATTTTCAGTTGAGGTGAGTCCCTACAGATTTTAAATGTAAAAATCAAAAAATATACCTAAAAAAATTGAAGTGTATCTGTCTGATTATATAGTTTATTGTAAGTTATTACGGGTTAATATTCGAAATAGCTGAATCAATTCTGATGAAACGTTAGGGGCATTAATACAAAGTAGCTAGGAATACCTAATGTAGACTATTTTTGTTAAGGGCTTCATTGATTGCAATTATAGTAGAAATAGAAGAGAATCACTAATGAAAGGTGTACAATCTATAATCGTTAAGTGTTCAATATTGTATTACGTTAAGCATTTCGAATATTTTGCTGTAAGGTATCACTTATTAAATTTTATCAACCATGAACCTGCTTCTTCGATCACGAACCCGAGTAGAAATGAAACAGGATTAGCCCTAATAGCCATATCTTGAGAGGATCAGTCTGTAGTAGAGATGCCCTATTACGATATTTATCAGATCCCTTGTTATGAAATCCTTTACCTATCCTGATACGGCCCTGACTTGATTGCCTTATCGTAGCCTCTTACAGTATTTCGATCCGGTTCTAACTTGACTGCCGTATTATAAGCCTATACGAAATTCCTAATCTATCCCAGTACGGTCCTGATAAAGTTATTTTATTGTAATCCTTTCAGGGAACTTGACTGATGATAATGGACTTTATTATAATAAGATCTTACATTCTTACATAGTTTGAGTGTGTAAGTTCAAAATTTTATATTCTAAAAATTAATAAACAAAAAATATTTANTGAAAATTTTATATTAACTACTTATACTACTTTTTTAAATATGGCATGTATAGTTTAACGAAATATCTTATAGTATACGATTGTTTTCTTGCGATTCCAAAGTATTATTTTAATACAACCAAATAGAATGAATCAACTACAATATCCTAACTTGTTTTATGTGAATGTCTCAAATTGTTTCAAAAATTTCAACAATTATTGAGTAGTGCAGTGTATGTACATATGTCAATATTAATCTGAAACAAAATTTACTTATTTCCAGAATCTTAGAATGTATAGAAAATAATTTTGTTTTTGTCAATGCCAACTATCAGTTGACAGTAGACGTTGAGAGTTCTGTTCCTCTTTGTATACTGTGCGCGCAACTAAAATTTTAGGGTCAACTCGCCAAATAAAGTACAAAAAACTCACCTGTGTTCAGTAATGAATATTACCTTAACTTTTTTCTATGTTTTACTTTAACTTATTACAAAAAATACAAGCTAATAATTATTGGATTTGTTGCTCTGATGCAACGAAACAAATTATTTCTTTTTCTATCTCATCACAGAAGTAAATTACTCTATTTAGGGTAAACCGCCAATTATCCGTCAAGGATTACCAGCGGCCAGCGAACCTCAAATTTCAACAACACCTGAATGGGGTACAATTACTCAAAAAGTTGACCATTTCAATGCAGCAGACAACAGAACATGGGAAATGGTAAAAATTATTCTAATTTTGACTCTTGCATAAAATATTAAAAGCAAAATTTGAACTTTTGCATTAACTCATAGAGAGATAAGAAGATTTTTTTTCTTCTTAAAGTATACTGACGGTATTTTTAGAGATATATACGAAATAACGCCTTTTATGAAGAAGGTGGTCCCATAATCGTGTTTATAGGGGGTGAATGGACTATTTCAATAGACTGGACTATGTCAGGCCTTTTCTTTGACATCGCCCGACTACATAATGCATCATTATTATATACAGAGCATAGATTTTATGGTAACAGTTTTCCAACAAGGTATTACTATTAATTAATATCTATATGGTCAAATTGAAGTTGAACGTTTTTCATTTTCACAATGTGGTTATTTCGTAGCGACTTATCATCCGATAGTTTCAAATACTTTTCTGTTGACCAAGCTCTAGCAGACCTTGCGTATTTCATTGAGTACCAAAAGCGAAACATGACAGGACTTCGAAACAGTACAGTAAGTAAAGAGCAAATGCAAAAGTACAACTGTATACCTAGTCTGAAAAAACAGCTTACAATTAGAAAAATGACCTAATACAAAAAGTCATCATTACAATCCATTTAATTGCTATCTATACTCATTTTCAGTATGAAGCAAACAAAAATTAGGGTTTTAATTAGATCTGATCTAAATTTTATCTAAACTTTTGAATCAACTTTGACTAATTTCCTAAATAATCAAATTTAATACTAATAAATTTTTGCAAAGGATTATTTTCTGTCTACTATTTTTTAATACATGGATTAGCTCTTTTTGATTTTTAAATAGATAAGATAAATTTTCTTGCTACTAAAGGGTTGATTTTGTATTGAAATAAATAAGTTCTCTGAGTTGCGTTCGCCTGTTTCAAATGTAGGTCAATGATAAGAAAAATAAGTTTTGAAATGATGTTTAGGTGATAGTTACTGGTGCATCGTATGCTGGAACTTTAGCAACATGGGCAAGAATAAAATACCCTCATATAATAGACATTGCTTATTGCTCCAGTGGTGGTGTCTTTGCAGAAGCTGATTTTACAGGTAAATAATGAGCAACATATTTGTAGCGTACATATATCACAAAAATTATTCAGTAAAAGACGGTCGAAACGACGAATAACATTTTCTGTTTCCTATGCATACAGTTTTTAATAAGAAAGATATACCTACGTTTTCATCCATTGAAAGTAATTATTGTAAACTAAAATTATTAAATTACTTGAAAAATATAATACCTACTACCTAATACATATATAAAACATATGAAAGAAATTGCTGTTTCCATTGGGTTCGACTTAAATTGTTCGTCAACAATATTTAGAAAAAAGCATTTAAAATAAAAGCAAAAGTTTAGCTTTTGCGTTCTCTTCTCTGAAAACAAGCGATTTTACACAGTAGCACACTAAATAAACAATCGTTTATTTATCTCACTGTGTAATTAGTTATATCACCCTTCATATGAATCTATAACACCGTTTGGACTTCTAGTGTGCACTATTTATATCACCTGCCTTATATCAACCGACTTTCACCGGGACCTGACCCATATTTTACAATTATCGAACATTCTTGATATTTTTTATTTTCGCATCGTATAATTTACGAATTGAATTGTGGGCTTTCAAAGGTATATTGTAGGATATTATGAAGTTGTGGAAGAAAATCTACGCCTTGCTTCCCCCTCATGTTCGCGCCTAGTCAGAAGAGCCATGGTTGAAGTAATGGAAATGCTAGAAACTCAAGAGGGTGCTAACAATGTATCACAATTGTTTAAGTGAGTCTTCCTCTTATTTGCATATACGGTAAAAGCTCTTTATTCGCTGGGTATACGTATATGTATCAGAATAAAATCAATTTATTGAGAAATTCGCAATTAAAAGTTATAATCAGCTGTACACAAGGGTTTAAAAAATTTAGTGATTTTTTCTTGTTTCGTACTTTGAATTAATCCACATGGTTACAATCTTTTATATAAGTCGCCTCGGCACGTACCAACAGTACATACTCAAAAAATGCCGATACATTAAGGGGATTCAGTAGTATATGCGGCGTAGAGTAAAAACATGCTTATCGGTTCTAGATATCATGAGTTTAATGTTTGGAACAGAGGTTTGAAATTTTGTAGTAAGATAGATAAAGCTTTTTTTTAAAGCCTAACGAAGGACATTTTTTAATGTTTTAATTTCTATTGAAAATACGTGTCCCACAAGGAGCATCAACTTTAAGTACTTGTAAAAGCTTTTAATGACTATGTTATTGAAAACCAAAAACGTACCGAGTTAGTGTAAACTTTTGTCTGTCCATACAAACATCACATATTTATCTCGAAGCGTTAAATCACAATGTTTAGAATAGAAACCCATGTTTCGGAAACTAGGCATGAACGGCCTATTGCGGTCAATCCTCTTAATAAATAACACCGAATCCTTTTCTATTTACAATAAAAACTTTAAAACTTTTGGGTGTTTCATTCCCACCATATTAATGCTGGCGGACGGGCAGTCCCTCCGGACTATGCCGGAAGGTAGGGCGGAAGACCCTCTTCAGCCTCCTTTCAGGAATCGTGGGAATGGGTGGGTGGTGGTTCGGGTGAGAAAGTTGAGACGGACGAAATGAAGACAGAAGAGAATGAAAGATTATCTGTGGAATATTACTGCCTCAGCATTTCCCTAGGTGATCCAAGGAAACCACAGAAAAACTTGGACCAAGGCAGACGGACCCGGAATCGAACCGGCGTCCTCCCGAATGCTAAACCTTTAGGCCATGCCGCTCGGTCTATTTACAATTGCATCCGCGAATAACGAAATTTTTAGCCGCGAATACACGAACTGGATTGCAATTTTTTCACCCGCGAATAAGGAACTATTACTGTACATTGCAACAGACCACTTAAATAATGTTTCTAAATTCTTTCAGTGCTTGTGAGGTTGTTAATGCATCAGTAGAAATAGACAAAGCTTATTTTCTTCAGAATATTCCATTCAACCTTGGTAGTGTAGTTCAATACGCCCAACCCGGAGACCCGGCGGCCGTATGTAGATATATAGAGAATCAAACAGGGTCTGATATGGAAAAACTAGCAAAGTATGTAAGAGTAACCTCAGAATGTTTACCATCTTATAGCGATGATGTAAAAACACTTTCTACGACAGCATTAAATACAACCGACAGTAAGTATTCAACCGATGAATGTAATTATGACAAAGTTGCCTTTCAATACTTTGAATTAAACTATGTACCACCCATACCTATTTTGGTATAAAGTCCAAACCTTTTCTTCTACAAAAAAGGCATCTATCACTTATTTTCTTTTGATTTAAGTGCGTCAATGGATGTATCAAATGTGTACTCAGTTTGGATGGTTTCAAACACGCGCTTTCGGTGATACATATACAATAGAAATGTATTATCAAATGTGCATGGATCTTTTCGGTAAAGAGTAAGTAAAAATTTTCATAATTGTGAATCATGAAAATTTAGAAGTGGCAGTATTACGAAAGTATCGCGTAATAATGTGAAAATATTAATTTAAGTTAAAACAAAAAACGAACAAACAGACACATAAGTGATTCTATAAGGATTCCGTTTTTTATTTGGGCGTACGGAACCCTAAAGCAAGAACCAACTTAACATTGTAGTTAAAAAAACATATTTTCCCTTGATTTTTCACTTTATGTTCAGACCAAAGACTTGTTATTCATTTCCCTGTATAACAAAAGAACTGTTTTTTGTATTTTTTTTTAAATTTTAGGTTCAGTATCATAGGAGATAAGGGGCTAGGGAATAACTTTAAAAACTATTTATTTTAAAATTACATATTTGAGACCCTTACAATAAGCCCTTTCATTTGATATATCACACGGTACAGTTTACAAAACTATTTTTTATAACTTTCTATTGACTCCCCAAAAAATGACCCCCATGTTAAAATTAATTTGTTTACGTTATGCGTCCGTGTTTGGGTTCACATTTCAACTTAATTGGTCCAGTAGATTTGGAGTAAATTGAGTGTGACAAACGGACAGGCAGGCAGGCACACGAGTGATCCAATGAGGGTTCCGTTTTTCATTCGGACTTACGGAACCCTAAAAATTAAAAAATCGATTGTGATTTAAGTAATTTTTAGATATAATTCTTACACAATCGATAGTGGAGTTGAACGAACAAATCTGTTTTACGGTGGCTATAAACCGGACGTGACACGACTTATTACATGCCATGGTACGGTGGATCCGTGGTCCAGGGTGGGATTACAGGAGGATTTAAATGAGTATGCAATTACAATTATTATCAATGGCACCTCGCATTCTGCTGAGTTGGGCGCGATTAGCGACTCAGACTCTGATGTGTTGAAACAGGCAAAAAGTAGAGTTGTTAATATAATAAGTGACTGGTTATCCGAACTGAAAGGACACGGTAAATAAACAATAGCAATTACAACAACGACTACACAACAAATGTTATACGGACACTGTTAACGATTGGGGATGATGATAATATCAATAATAAAATAATATCAATTTTCCCAGTGTTTTATTTACATTTTACATTAGCTCATTTCAAGAGTAATTTAACTCTTAAAGGAATAAAGTTATTTATTTTTTTCTTTTAATGTAAGACAATGTTGTTTACCTGTATTCCTTTATTTATGAATCATGAAAAAAAAGTAGTTTTTTTTTTTAATATTTAATTTTTTTTATTCGATTCCCAAAGATTAATTTTTTAATTTAAGTTTGATGACTTTGTCCAATCAGACAATGATTTATCAACGCATTATCTTCGTTAAAGTGCAAAGATAATAATAATCTTCCCTTGCACTTTCCAAAACATCCTCTTCTAAAACATTTATCTTCTGCTATATANCGGTGTAGATGAACCTAGTCAGGACTTTACAAGATATCCTTATTTGCTCCTATATATATATATAATACACGTGTCTGCCCGTAAAATACTTAAATAATTGCCTGATAATATGTTTAATTAGAGCTGTCAAAACGTAAGGACCGCTAATGAGAACAGAAACGTGCGTGGTAAATTGATACTATTATAATCCAGAAAACAAAGAAAAAATATAACAGGAAATTAGAAAAAGATAACAATTTCTCTTAATTGGATTATTCTATTCTTGATTGAAGATAAATGCTTTTCGACAAAACAAATTTTAATATTTTTAAAATTATTAATGTACCTACCCAAAATTAAAGTTCTTATAGTACACAATTCTGTAATAAGGACATTTTTCAATAAGTGTGTAGGTGTAAGAAAATCTATATGAGGTATGTACGTGCTGGAATATCGTTTAGGTTGGAATTTTATCAGGAACACTTACCGACCGCGTTTATCAAAACTTTACGGAACAAGAGAAAATTGGATGCATGCATTTTAGCCGGTGGAAATCGTTTTTTACAGTTCGTGTAGATAAGGACGCTTTACAATTAATATTTAAGTAACAAAATATTGTTATTATCGAAGAATATTCATTGATCTGCATTTTCTAAAGAAATCTGCTTTCCAAAAATCACCAAAGGACTAAATACTTATAGAATACCTTAAGGAATAATTGCTTCGAGGTTTTCTGTACAAGTAAAAATAAAAACACTTATAATACGAGGGTGGATTGATAAGTTTCCGGCCTAACCAAGAGATGACGCCACTAGGCCTACCTTGAGGTGACATTCTATAGTACCATCCTTGGATAGCTTGTAGCTATAGTTTCAGCCCGATCTCCTTGCTAGTGTAGGTTTGACAGCACGCTGAACAAGACGCCTCTGTGGTTTTCGTAAAAATGGAAAAGC
>NW_020439021.1:1222669-1229370 GCF_000699045.2 Agrilus planipennis
TTATACCACTCATACGGTAAATGCATGTGACTTGCCTGAATTATTGACATAGAAAGTCATTACGAGATACAAAAATTTTCGATCAAGTTAATTCAAGTAGCAGAAGTTTCCCGAGTAGAAATGAAACGGGTAGCCCTAATAGCCATCCGGAACGGATCAAGCTGTAGTAGAGATGTTCTGTTACGATATCTATATAAGGTCCCGATCAGGTAGTAAAAAGAGTCCCTTGTTATGAAATCCCTTAACTATCCCGATACGGCCCTGACTTCGTTGTCTTATCGTAGCCCTATTAGGGTATTCCGATCCGGCCCTGACTTGACTGCCGTATTATAAACCTATACGAAATTCTTAATTTTTCCCAGTACGGTCTTGATAAAATTATTTTATTGTAATCTTTTCAGGGAACCCCTTACTCGTCCTGATGCTTTTTTGACAATATGTATTATTGAACTTTAATTTCTCGACCCAATGGACTTTAACTATTATAATACGATCTTACATTCTTACATAGTTTGAGTGTGTAAGTTCAAAATTTTATATTCTAAAAATTAATAAACAAAAAATATTTAATTACAAATAATTAGTTGTAATTACTTGAACCTTATTTTAATCTTGATCTATCAGGTCAAGACCATACAGGATATTCTAATACGCTCGGTGTAGATGAACCTAGTCAGGACTTTACAAGATATCCTTATTTGCTCCATGTAGGTTAACCTAGTCAGGATCAAACAGGGTACCCTGATATGGATCATATAAGGTCCGGACCTGCCTTTTAAAGTCGTTACATTTTTTATCCGGCCCTGCCGAGATTTACGTATTGATTGATTGATTAATAGGGTAGCTGGGATGCCGGATCCGATCCGGATCCCTACCCTTTTTATTTTCTACTCGGGAATGCAACGAATCAAATGATTTTTTTCTTATTTCGTCACAGTAATAAATTAATTTATTTAGGGAAAATTATTCCTTTTCCGTCATCGTATACCGCCGCCCGAGGAGCCTGAATTTAGAACTTCGCCCGAATGGGGTACTTTTACACAAAGGGTTGACCATTTCGACCCTGCAGACAACAGAACGTGGCAAATGGTAAAATAAATTAATTTTAACTGCTAAGTACATATGAAATGCCAAAAGCAGAATCTGCACTTTTTAATCAATTCGATTTAAAAGATAAAACGAATAATTTTTTTCTCAAAATCTCATTATTCAATATCTGAACAAATGTTATCGGTCAAATAAAATATTGGAAATTATCGTCACTTATTTTTTAATGTAAGGCTTTGTTTAGAGATATGTAAAAAATACCGACTTTTATGAAGAAGGGCGCCCCATGTTCTTGTATATAGGGGGCGAATGGAATATTACATCAAGATGGGTTACGTCAGGGCTTATGTTTGACATGGCTCGATTACATAAAGGCATTTTATTCTATACGGAGCACAGATTTTACGGTAGCAGTTATCCAATAGGGTAAAAATAATTTACATTCATTAATGTGTATCTACTAAGATTCAAATTAGATAAAGGGCATTTTCCATTTTCACATTCGCAATTCGCTCACCTTTCATTCAATAGGATTATACTTTTAATTACAATGCATTATTAACTTGTAGTGAAAACTTATGTTCTTATAATTTATTGTTTATTTCATAGCGACTTAACGGTCGACAGTTTAAAATACTTATCTGCTGATCAAGCTCTAGCAGACCTTGTGTATTTCATTGAGTATCAAAAGCAAAACACACCAGGACTTCGAAACAGTACAGTGAGTACCAAATGAACAAAAGTATTAGTTGGTAACTACATACATACCTAGTATAGAAAAATAATTTTCAAAAACGGCCCAATTCAAAAGATTATCGTCACATTAAACTGCTACTCAGTACAACGTACATGAAAATCATCCTTTTAATTAGATATATGATAATTTAATAAGTATTTACTTATTTGTTATGAAGTACCACGTATGACTTTGATTTTCTTCTAAACTTTTGAAACGATTTTTATTATTTGTTGACTATGTGATCACGATATTCCAGTAAAGGTTTTAGTGGCTATTAGCACATTGTACTAATCCTTTTTTTTATTGAATAACATGCCGAGCACCTCCGCCATGTTTTTCTAATATGTATGCCATCCTGATATATTCAATAAATTAAAATTTTACAAGAGTTGATTTTTAAAAGTTAAGACGTAGTAGCAACTTTACGTTTCATTATTAAGTGAATAAATAAATTTTCTGTATCAAACATAAATAAACAAAAAATTAGTTTTCCGATAACCTTTAGGTGATCGTTGAGGGTTCATCATACGCAGGGGCTTTAGCAACTTGGGCAAGAATAAAATATCCTCATATAGTAGATATTGCTTATTCCTCCAGTGGTCCTTTATATGCTAAAGCAGATTTTACAGGTAAAGAAAGAGACGTAACAATATTTGCATACATACGAGGGTGGATTGATAAGTTTCCGGCCTGACCAAGAAAAACAAGGTTTTTAAAAATTTTTTTTTTTTATTTCTCAACATAATCTCCTCCAAGGCTGATACATTTCTCATAGCGGTGTTCCAGTCTATTAATGCCATCTCTATAGACTGATTCGTCAAGCTCCTCAAAATAACCATTTACAGCTTCGATTACTTCTTCATTGTCCGCAAATCTCTTACCGCCAAGCCATTTTTTGAGATTAGGGAACAGAAAATAGTCACTCGGGGCTAGGTCTGGAGAGTAAGGAGGGTGCGGCATCAATTCAAACTTTAGATCGTTGATTTTAGCCGTCGCAACGATTGACGTGTGCGCTGGTGCGTTATCGTGATGAAACAAGATTTTTTTCTTCGCCAGATGAGGTCGTTTAATTTTCACCTCGTGGCTCAAACGTTGCAATAAGTCTGCGTAGTATTGACCAGTGATAGTATTACCCTTTGCAAGGTAATCAATGTATATAATACCTCTTGCATCCCAAAAAACAGTAGCCATAACCTTGTTCGCCGAAAAAATTGTTTTTGCCTTCTTTGGAGTTGGTTCCCCTGGTCCAATCCACTGTTTAGACTGTTCTTTGGTTTCAGGAGTGTAGTGGTGGACCCACGTTTCGTCAACGGTTACGAATCGACGCAAAAATTCGCTTGGATTACGCTTATACAATGACAAATTTGCGGTAGAAATGTTTTTTCGAATCAATTTTTGGTCGACTGTTAGCAAACGCGGCACCCATCTTGCACAGAGCTTTTCCATATGCAAATGTTGGTGCAAAATATGTTGCACACGTTCATATGACATCTTACAGGTCTCAGCTATCTCACGCACTTTCAATCTGCGGTCTCCCAGCACTATTTGATGAATTTTTTCGATCATATCTGGAGTTGTGACCTCAACGGGGCGTCCTGAGCGAGGCCCATCAGAGGTGCTCACACGACCCTTTTTAAACTCGGAAACCCACTGCTTAACGGTTGAATATGACGGGGAGGATGTCCCCAGTGTTGAGTCCATCTCTTTTTTAATTTCCTTCGGCGTTAACCCCTTCAAATAAAAGTATTTGATGACAGCACGATTTTCCTGCTTTTCCATTTTTACGAAAACCACAGAGGCGTCTTGTTCAGCGTGCTGTCAAACCTACACTAGCAAGGAGATCGGGCTGAAACTATAGCTACAAGCTATCCAAGGATGGTACTATAGAATGTCACCTCAAGGTAGGCCTAGTGGCGTCATCTCTTGGTTAGGCCGGAAACTTATCAATCCACCCTCGTATAATAAAAACTGATTCGAAAAAGAACGCTAGAAATATTGGAAAAGGAAATATTCTCTTTAAATTATTTTCTGCTTTGTTTGCACATAGCTGTCGATTAAATGAATTTGCTAAAAAATTAATCACTTCCAACATTTACATTTTTACCCTAATTGTAACAAATTATATGTATAATAAACAAGAAAAATATTAGTGCGTTTCCGTCGGAGTTGAATTAAATTGTTATGTATTTTGGACTGAATTTATAATGCCGTTTAAACTTCTGGTATGCACCTGACTTAAATCAATTGACTATTGCCGGAGACCTGACACATATTTTACATTTATCGAACGTTGTTGATATTTTCGGAAAAACCATCATAATATTCCCCGTATCGATTGTCACGTCAGGCATACTTTGGCAACAATACAAAACGTAAAACCGTCGCCCATCTTTTTGTAGAATATTATGAAGTTGTGGAAGAAAATCTACGTCTTGCTTCTCCCTCTTGTCCAAAACTAATCAAAAGTGCCATGGTTAAAGTAACTGAAATGCTAAAAACTCGAAATGGTTCTGCCAACGTATCAAAATTGTTTCGGTGGGTCTTCCTTCAACTGATGCAATAATTACTTAATAATGAAAATATGAAATACTTTTTTCAGTTCCTGCAAAACTGTAAATGGTTCATCAGAATTAGATAGGTCTTATTTTCTTAGCTCTATTCCATTCGAGTTTGGTAGCGTAGTTCAAAGTGCGCAACCTGGAGATGTGGTGGCCGCATGTAGAGCCCTCGAAAATCAAACAGGATCTGATGTGGAAAAATTTGCAAAGTATGTAAGACCAAGCAAAGGATGTATAGATTATTCTTATAATGGTGCTGTAGAATATCTTTCTGCAACGAAAAAGGGAGCAACCGATGATGGTGGGTATTCAAATTATGAATATAAATAAAAAAAAAATCTTCCCCCAATACACAACACCTGTAATATTACATTTCAAACGCATCTTCGCTTCGCCCACCATCGACGCTTCGCACCCATACAGAGTCGTGGCCCAAACATACACCTTTAACAATATTTTTGTTGAAGTCGACTCGAACTGTATTACTCTTTGGTTATAGACTTTGAAAATCAGTAACTTCTATTTTTTCATCTCTGTATCATATATTAGCTCATTCTCCACTTTTTCATCCCTTGCATATAAATATTTTTGTTTTACATTATTTATTTTCATACCATAACCTTCAGTCAATATCGCTTCCGTTTTATTTGAGACTAACCCTTACTAACTGACCTTCCTAGATGCTAATCATCCAAGGCGGTGGTATTTTATGTTAAGTACATTTTTTCCTTATTTTCCGAAAAAGCGTTTGTTACTTCTTATTTTCATTTTATTTAAGAGCGCCAATGGATGTATCAAACATGTACTGAATTTGGTTGGTTTCAAACGCGCGGTTTTGGCGGTGCATTCACTGTAGATTTGTATTATCAAATGTGCAAAGACATTTTTGGAAAAGAGTAAGTAAAGAATTTTGAATTACAGTTATGGTTCGCCTTTCTTACAACAGTGCTTTCTGTTAGGCAAGATTTCCAGCAAATTTTTACCTAATTCTATCGTTAAAAAATCCGATTATGATTTAAGTAATTTTTAGTTTTGATTCATACACACTCAATAATGGAACTGAACGAACAAATTTGTTTTACGGTGGTAAAAAACCGAAAGTAACACGACTCGTTACATGTCAAGGCACTGTGGATCCGTGGTCCAAGTTGGGATTAGAGAAAAATTTAAATGAGGATACAGTTACAATTATTGTTAACGGTACCTCGCATTCTGCCGATTTGTACTCGATTAGGGATTCCGATTCCGACCAATTGAAACGGGCTAAAAACAAGATAATGGACACAATAAGTGCCTGGATAATTGAAAAAGAAGAAAAATATAAAAAAAATCCCCAATAACGACTACTACATATGTAATACTCACAATGTTACCATTTATTGCGAATGATGGTAATGACATTAATAACTACGATACGTATAATTTTGCTACATCAAACGCCCCAACGATGGTCGGTTTTTGTGGGTGATTTGCTCATAGTACCTTCTCACGTCTTAAATATGCAATTTAATTCTAAAGAACAAAGTTATTTCTTTTGCTATACAATTTATTTTTCTTAAGATGCGTGTAATATACATGTACATATAGTAAAAGTGTATTATATATTTTTTATTTACGAATCGTATCAAAAAAATAAAATAAAATGGTTAGTATTTATATTTTGTTTGTTTATTCATCATCATAAGGTCGTCAATCCTAAAACAGGTTGGACACGCACCCCCAAGCTAATCTTCACATTTCCTTAAATCTAGAACATCCCACATCCTTAACAATTTGCGAAAAGTAATCTAATCTAGCTCTATCTCTACTCCTTATAACTCCTGCTTCTACCTCTAATATGATTAGAACATCAAACCTGAAAAAGTATCTTAACAATCTATGTCGCCTTTTTATTGACTTCCATAGAGTCCTCTGTTCTCCTATTCTTTCTAATGCCTCTTCATTTCTAACCTCTATCCACGGTATCCTCATCATTCGCCTGTAACACCACATTTCGAAAGCTTCTAATGTTATCTTTCCCGCAGTGCCCACCATCTGTGTTTCGCACCCGTACAGCACCACGGTCCAGACATACACCTTTAATAATCTTTTCGAATTTCTAAATTAATCGTTCGCGAGAATAGAAGTGAGTTCTTTTTATTGAAGTCGACTCGATCCTGTGCTACCCTCTATTTTATTGGTTACTGTCGTTTAAAAAATATTGTTTTTTTTGTTATTAATATGAATGTAGAGGCTCTTATCTCAAATTAGGTGCTGGAATATAAGAAAAATTACGTTAGTTGTAGATGTTATTCTTGATCGTTTTTAGATTGAGATCATCTAGAAATTCCCATAAAAATGGTAGAAATGTTTTTTCG
>NW_020439021.1:1229376-1261957 GCF_000699045.2 Agrilus planipennis
ATATATATATATATGATATTTATTTTTGTTTCTCTACAAGTAACATTTAGCTTTAGCTACTCATGTTAAAGCAGGGTAAAATTGAATCAATAGTAGATGCACTAAAACTAAATACTTGTATATAATAGTCCATTAGGTAAAAGTCACAAGGTGAAACCAATTTAATTATGTATAATAATAAAGTTTTATCTGGAAACACGTTCTAACGGTTTTTATCAGGACAAAGATTTTGGAAAACACCACAAAAAATTGAAGGACGCGCTAGCAACTGACACGTGTAGCACGAGCAATCTAACTTTAAAACGCACAGGATGCAAAAAACTATCCTTGGGTCTACCGAACACAAAAAGCACATTAAAATTTAGACAATAGAAAACTTATACAAAACGGAAAGGACTCAATACACTATTAGTTCCTCTCTATAATCAATAGGTACTCTCCTGGGTTATTCTAACAATAGGTATTCGGCCCCTTGACGATTTTTGGAAAGCCGATCAGACTGATAAAAATATTTTTTAAAATTATCAATGTAACCAATATTGAAATTCATACTGTATACAAATCTGCAATAATAGATTTTCACAATAACCATGTGGTGTATGGGTTTATCGAAACATTATTGAAGATAGAAGAAGAAAAGTAACATTGGTGTTTTATTTTCTTAAAATAGGAGAATTGTTATACCATAATTTCATAATATAATTTGTCACCTATTTAATAAGCATACAATTACTAATACTTGTATTAACCAATTATACCGTAAAATAATAAATAATTATTATATTATTTCGCCGTATGAAAAAAAGTAAAACAAAAGAGATAGTAAAAGCTATATAGAATTAAAGATTATGATGTTTTAAGCATTTGATGTTATCAATCGAATGATAATTCCTTATTTTCTGATACAATGTTATTATTTATACATATAAGGAGAGTAAAAGTTGCGCTGTTATTTAGTTTTTGAAACGAGTTCCACTGTTTAGTGGAAAACAGAAAAGTATACTAATAATAGTAAGTGTAAAAGTGTTGCTAATGAAAATGTGGGAACTTTTTGGTACACTGACACTTCTATTGACTTCAGAAACGTTTTTAGTTGAGGTGGGTCCTGGAAACTATACTGATGAAAAGTGTATAGTTCAATATTAAGTTACATTTATAAGTTTTTTGGATATTTTGCTGTTAGCTATCACAGTAACGCTTACATGTTTTGATCACTGTATCTGTTTCTCCGATCACCAACGTAACGAATTATATTATTTTCTTCTTATCTGAGTACAATAATGAATTAAGTTATGTAGGGAAAATTATCACTTTTCCGTCATCGACTACCACCGGCCGAAGAACCAGAAATTAGAGCATCAATCGAATGGGGAACTGTTACTCAAAGAGTTGACCATTTCAATGTAGCAGACAATAGAACATGGCAAATGGTAAATTTTAGATCATAAAATAGTTAAAAAAATGAATATTAACTATTTTATAAAATATCAAAAGTAAAATCTCAACCTTTTTACCAATTTTATGTACCTAACTGATAAAAAGATAAAAATAATTAATTGTTTGTCTCAAAATTTCATTATTCAGTATTTGAAGAAATGTTGTCGGTAGTGTTTGAAATACATGAAATCTTGATTAAATGTCTCTGTTTAGAGATACATACGAAATGACGAGTTTTATACAGAGGGCAGCCCCATGTTTGTGATTATAGGGGGCGAATGGAATATTACAACAGATTGGATTACGTCAGGGCTTTTTTATGACTTAGCTCAGGAACAGAATGCCATTTTATTCCAAACAGAACACAGATTTTATGGTGGCAGTTATCCAATAAAGTAAGCAATATTTACATTCTTTAATTTACCATTTTATAGGTATTTAGTAAAATGAACAAGGGGCATTTTCCATTTTCAATAGGATTATGGATTATTATTTTTCTCGATTACAACGTATTATCATACTGCAGTGAAAATTCGTGTAGACAAACCTTTTATAGTTTATTGTTTATTTCCTAGCGACTTAAGGACCTCAAGTTTGAAATACTTGACTCCTGAGCAAGCTCTAGAAGACCTTAAATCTTTTATTGAGTACCAAAAGCAAAACACAGCAGGACTTCAAAATAGTATAGTGAGTAAATAGCAAAAGTATCACTACAACTACATCATATGTGTCTGATTCAAGAAGTTATCATTACATCACATTTAACTGCAACATAGTACAAAGTAAACGAAAATAATAGTTTTAATTAGATCTATCCAAATGCATCACCTGTTATATTCGTCTGTATCGAATATAGATGAAGGGAAAATTAGTTTTGCAATTATACTTGTTTAGGTAGTGGTGCAGGGTTCATCATATGCGGGAGCATTAGCAACATGGGCAAGAGAAAAATATCCTGATGTAGTAGACATCGCTTATTCTTCCAGTGGCCCTTTACATGCTAAAGCTGATTTCACGGGTAACGAAAGACTACTAACATATTAATATTCTTGTATCAAGGAAATTGATCCGCAAAAACGATCTAAATATTAAGAAACAAAAAACTCTCTATAGTTTATTTTGTGTTTTGTGTTACAATTTTGATTAATATATCTTAATAAGAAGTTATTCTTTTCTAAAATCTACATTTTTATTCATTACCAAACCAATTGTGACAAATATCGATCGCCGCCTCAGGCATACGTTTATGATAAACAATTGCCGTTTTTGCGTAGAATATTATGAAGTTGTGGAAGAAGATCTACGCCTTGCCTCCTCCACTTGTCCGACACTCATCAGAGCAGCCATGGCTGAAATATCGGATATGCTAAAAACTCGACAGGGTTCTGCTAAGGTGTCAGATTTGTTTCGGTAGGTCCTCTTTTTATTTAAGTGTATATATTATGAATCAAGTATTAAATAGGGGCATTTTCCATAACGCCGCGCATTACGAATAATTACAAGCTACTTAGGGCTAAATAAATCATTATAATTTGAAATTCCTTATGTATCCTTGACATTACGAATATTACGAGCGAACACAGAGAACAGAAATAAAACCTGGTTGTAATTGTTCTGTCACATAAGGCGTTATAAATAATGCCCAGTCAATTTGATTATTTCTATAATCACACTGCCCTCTCATATTTATTTCAAACTGCGCGGAAATTTTTTGTAATGTACTATTAATCACTTTGTTCATAACACATATATGTCGTTTTACATTTGCTGTTAGAAAGTAGTATTTGAATAGTGTTTTTAAAATTTTTCAGCACTTGTTCGCCACTAGATGGTTCAGTAGCACTTGAAACATCTTATTTCTTTAGCACCGTTGCAGTAAATTTTGGTGACGTAGCTCAATATTCCCAACCTGGCGATTTAGAGAAGGAATGTAATCGTCTGGAGAATCAAAGAGGTTCTAATGCAGAAAAATTAGCTAATTATATAGGATCAACCTCAGGATGTATGGGTTCTTATCAAGATTATATACAATCTCTTTCTGATATACGAAAAGGAACAAACGACGATAGTAAGTTTTCAACCAATGAATGTAAATAAAGAAAATTACCCCTCAATACCACAACAGTATAGATATTACCAGAATGAGAAGGGGGAGTAATTAACTGTTTCCAAAAATGCAGAGATGTTATTTGGATTAGTATTCGGTATATGTTTCCGATTTCATTTGTTTTCAAGCTATATTTTTCCCCTGGATGCAGCAGTTGATTGAGTCATCTACCGAGCGGCATGGCCTAGAGGTCTAGACCATTGCTTAGCATTCGGGAGGACGCCGGTTCGATTCCAGGTCCGTCTGCCTTAGTCCAAGTTTTTCTGTGGTTTCCTTGGATCATTTAGGCAAATGCTGTGGCAGTAATATTCCACAGAATCTTTCATTCTCTTCTGTCTTCATTTCGTCCGTCTCATCTTTCTCACCCGAACCACCACCCACCCATTCCCACGATTCCCGAAAGCAGGCTGAAGAGGGCCTTCCGCCCTACCTTCTGGAGTAGTCCAGAGGGACTGCCCGTCCACCGGCATTACTGGCTGGTGGGAATGAAACACCCAAAAGTTTTTTTTTAGTCATCTAAAACTTCCCTTATAAAACGAGTATTTTGTTTATCGGCCACATGCTCTAGGTTATCCATCGTTGACGTTTTCTCGCATCAGAAGAAGTCAGTCGAAAGTATCAGCATCAGCTTTCTGTCTCCAGTTTTGGAGCGTTGCTAGCAGGGTATCATTGTTGATACTTTTGACAAATCCATGTTTTTTCCCTAAAGGATTGCGCTGAGTGAATGGATGAGAGATAAAATATAATACAAGAAGAAAAGCCCAAACTTGAGTTCAAATTAACACATGGCTGCAATAGGGACCGTTGCTCTTCCAGCGGTATCCTTCTTCTTTATTTGGAAGAATAAGGAAACAATACTTCTCTACTTTAAAGTTCCTTTTTTACTCTTTATTACTTATGTTCTTTTTATTTAAGGTCGTCAGTGGCTATATCAAACATGCAGTGCATTTGGTTGGTTTCTAACACGCGGTTTCGGCAATTTATTTACAGTAGATCTGTATTATCAAATATGCGTCGATGTTTTTGGTAATGAGTAAGTAGAAATTCTCATAATTGTGAATAGTCATGATGTACAATTAACGTTCTTTTGCGATAGTAACTCCAAGAAACATTGGCTTAATTTTTCAGTTAAAACAAAAATCTAAAAATTCGATTGTAGTTTAAATAATTTTTAGATTTAACGCTAACGGGGTCAATATCGGAATTCAACGAACAAATTCGTTGTATGGTAGCACAGAGCCGAAAGTAACACGGCTTATTACATGCCATGGCACAGCGGATCCGTGGTACAAGATGGGATTACTGCGTAGCTTAAGTAAGGATGTAATTACAATTGTCGTTAGCGGCACCTCGCATTCTGCCGATTTGTCCTCGATTAGTAGCGATGATTCCGATGAAATGCAGCGGGCTAAAACCAGGATTATGAATACAATAACTTCCTGGATAAATGAAATAAATGGATCCTGAAAATCAACTTCAATACAAATGTAATAATAGCAAATGTGTTGTATCCATAACTATTTATTGGAGACTATTTGTTTATAATAAATATAATTACTTTAACCAAAAAAAAAATAAAAAAGATAGTTTTGATCAGGNTTCAGGGAACTTGACTGATGATAATGGACTTTATTATAATAAGATCTTACATTCTTACATAGTTTGAGTGTGTAAGTTCAAAATTTTATATTCTAAAAATTATTATTATGAAAAATATATTAAATTACGAATAATTAGTTGTAATTACTTGAACCTTATTTTAATCTTGATCTATCAGGTCAAGACCATACAGGATATTCTAATACGCTCGGTGTAGATGAACCTAGTCAGGACTTTACAAGATATCCTTATTTGCTCCATGTAGGTTAACCTAGTCAGGATCAAACAGGGTACCCTGATATGGATCATATAAGGTCCGGACCTGCCTTTTAAAGTCGTTACATTTTTTATCCGGCCCTGCCGAGATTTACGTATTGATTGATTGATTAATAGGGTAGCTGGGATGCCGGATCCGATCCGGATCCCTACCCTTTTTATTTTCTACTCGGGAATGCAACGAATCAAATGATTTTTTTCTTATTTCGTCACAGTAATAAATTAATTTATTTAGGGAAAATTATTCCTTTTCCGTCATCGTATACCGCCGCCCGAGGAGCCTGAATTTAGAACTTCGCCCGAATGGGGTACTTTTACACAAAGGGTTGACCATTTCGACCCTGCAGACAACAGAACGTGGCAAATGGTAAATACTCGTCTATAAATTTTTAAATATTACTTATAACTGTTAACTACATAAAAAATACCAAAAGCAGAATCGGAATTATTTAACCAATTCGATTTAACTCACAAAAAGATAAAGCTCAACATTTTACTATTGTGGTAAAATACAATATTAAAAATTATCTTCACACATTTTTTAATATAAAGCTTTGTTTAGAGATATATACAAAATAACGAGTTTTATGAAGAAGGGCGCCCCATGTTCGTGTTTATAGGGGGCGAATGGAATATAACAGCAGGATGGATTACATCAGGACTGTTTGTTGATATAGCCCGATTACACAATGCCATTTTATTCCACACAGAGCATAGATTTTATGGTAACAGTTATCCAATAGGGTAAAAATGATTTACATTCTTTAATTTACCTTTTAAGTAATGTGTATCTAGTCAGATTAAAATTAGACAAAGGCCTTTTCCATTTTCACATTCGTAATTCGCTTACTTTCCATTATACTTTTTCTTAATTACAACGTATTATTAAATTGTGGTAAGATCTTGTGAAATTAGATAAAGGGCATTTTCCATTTTCACATTCGCAATTCGCTCACCTTTCATTCAATAGGATTATACTTTTAATTACAATGCATTATTAACTTGTAGTGAAAACTTATGTTCTTATAATTTATTGTTTATTTCATAGCGACTTAACGGTCGACAGTTTAAAATACTTATCTGCTGATCAAGCTCTAGCAGACCTTGTGTATTTCATTGAGTATCAAAAGCAAAACACACCAGGACTTCGAAACAGTACAGTGAGTACCAAATGAACAAAAGTATTAGTTGGTAACTACATACATACCTAGTATAGAAAAATAATTTTCAAAAACGGCCCAATTCAAAAGATTATCGTCACATTAAACTGCTACTCAGTACAACGTACATGAAAATCATCCTTTTAATTAGATATATGATAATTTAATAAGTATTTACTTATTTGTTATGAAGTACCACGTATGACTTTGATTTTCTTCTAAACTTTTGAAACGATTTTTATTATTTGTTGACTATGTGATCACGATATTCCAGTAAAGGTTTTAGTGGCTATTAGCACATTGTACTAATCCTTTTTTTTATTGAATAACATGCCGAGCACCTCCGCCATGTTTTTCTAATATGTATGCCATCCTGATATATTCAATAAATTAAAATTTTACAAGAGTTGATTTTTAAAAGTTAAGACGTAGTAGCAACTTTACGTTTCATTATTAAGTGAATAAATAAATTTTCTGTATCAAACATAAATAAACAAAAAATTAGTTTTCCGATAACCTTTAGGTGATCGTTGAGGGTTCATCATACGCAGGGGCTTTAGCAACTTGGGCAAGAATAAAATATCCTCATATAGTAGATATTGCTTATTCCTCCAGTGGTCCTTTATATGCTAAAGCAGATTTTACAGGTAAAGAAAGAGACGTAACAATATTTGCATACATACGAGGGTGGATTGATAAGTTTCCGGCCTGACCAAGAAAAACAAGGTTTTTAAAAATTTTTTTTTTTTATTTCTCAACATAATCTCCTCCAAGGCTGATACNAAAATAACGAGTTTTATGAAGAAGGGCGCCCCATGTTCGTGTTTATAGGGGGCGAATGGAATATAACAGCAGGATGGATTACATCAGGACTGTTTGTTGATATAGCCCGATTACACAATGCCATTTTATTCCACACAGAGCATAGATTTTATGGTAACAGTTATCCAATAGGGTAAAAATGATTTACATTCTTTAATTTACCTTTTAAGTAATGTGTATCTAGTCAGATTAAAATTAGACAAAGGCCTTTTCCATTTTCACATTCGTAATTCGCTTACTTTCCATTATACTTTTTCTTAATTACAACGTATTATTAAATTGTGGTAAGATCTTGTGTACACCAATCTCTTATAATTAGTTATTTATTTAATAGTGACTTAACGACCGACAGTTTAAAATACTTGTCTGTTGATCAAGCTCTAGCAGACCTTGCGTATTTCATTGACTATCAAAAGAAAAACATACCAGGACTTCGAAACAGTACAGTGAGTAGCTATAATGAGCAATTAAATATTAAAATCATCGTTTTAATTAGATCTATCAAAATTTTATACTAATTTGTTTTTTAAGCATTGTCAAACGACTCTAATATTTCGGTCGTTTTTTCTTATGCAGACCACAATATTTCACTAAATTTTTTAGTGCCTGTTAGTATATTGCACCAATTCTTTTTTTTAATGAATAACATGCCAAGCGCCTTCACGATTTTATAAATGAAACTGAGCAGAAAATAATGTTTCAGTTAGAAAAGCGTAATAAATATTTCTAATTGTGTAATTAGGGTTGATTTTTTATGGAGGAGTCACCTTTTCTTTGATTTCATTGTGTACCATAAATGAACAGAAAATTAGTGTTGCAATAATTTTCAGGTGGTAGTTCAGGGTTCATCGTACGCAGGGGCTTTAGCTACTTGGGCAAGAATAAAATATCCTCATTTAATAGACATTGCTTATTCTTCTAGTGGTACTATATATGCCAAAGCTGATTTCCCAGGTAAAGAAAGAGACATAAAAACATGCGTATGTATAATAAAAATTAATCCGTAAAACACGGTCGAAATATAGGAAAACATAATATGTTGCGATTGACTTTCGTTGGAGGCTTATTACATATTTTACAATTGTCAAACATTTTCGGAAAACTTTTATAGCTTCGTATGATTTATGATCCTAAAGTATAAACTATTAATGGCACAAATGTGTCTCCGTATCGATTGTTACGTGAGGCATACGTTGACAACAATACAAAACATAAAAGCATCGCCCACCTTTTTGTAGAATATTATGAAGTTGTGGAAGAAAATTTACGCCTTGCCTCCCCCACTTGTCCAAAACTAATCAGAAATGCCATGGCGGAAATAATGGAGATGCTAGAAACTCCAGAGGGTTCCGCCAACGTGTCACAATTATTTCGGTGGGTCTTCCTTTAATTTTTGCTACATTTACATAATGGAAGTATCTTTAGATATATCGGCTACTAGACAACAGCACGTAAATATGTTCTTAACTTTTTTCAGTGCTTGTGAGGTTGTTAATGGTTCAGTCGAATCAGATAGATCTTATTTTCTTAGCTCTGTTCCATTCAACCTTGGAACAGTAGTTCAGTATGCGCAACCGGGAGATTTGGTGGCAGTGTGCAGATTCCTCGAGAATCAAACAGGTTCTGATATGGAAAAATTAGCAAAGTATGCAGCACCAACCTCAGGATGTTTAGATTCTTACGATGACACTGTAAGATCTCTTTCTACGACACAAATGGGAACAAACGACGATTGTAGGTATTCAACTTTCGACTGTAAATAGAAATACCAAAACGGGGTTCAATTTTTGTTGTTTATCGATATCATTCTGTTTCTACATATTCATTTAACTGTTTTGTTACCAGTATTGATAGGAATATGATATAGGCACTTATTGTGGTTATTGTCAATTTGACGAAAGCTCTTAATCGAAGGAAAGAGTAGAAATTTTTATATAAGTTGCTGAGGGAAAACATGGAACTGAAGTAATGCCCGAATTTGCTAATTAAAAATATATTAATTTTTTACATGAATAGAGAGAAGCGAAAACTGTGGAGCATCAATTTTTATTAGTAATATTAAATAAGATATTAAAAAACTCTAGAAAACTCAAAGGACATCAATAGACATTACAAACTATATCATCATAGGGTCGTCAGTATGACTGTACTTTCAAGTGCTTCCACTCTTCCTTATCTTGAGCTAATCTTCGCATTTCCTTAAAAGTACAACATTACACATCCCTGTTTGTTTGAAAGTTACAGACACTTTTGTATTAGAAATACACTTAGACTTTGGGACTTCCATGTCTTTATGTAATATACCGTTACAACGTTCCGACTGTGTAAATATCTCCAGTCGTCATCAGATAACTAATTGTAAACTTAAAACTACGTGTTCGTTTCGGTTGATTGAGTTGGAGTTCCGGAATCACCTTCAACAGCGGTTTCCATATGTCATTGATTTCCATACTTGGATAGTTAAACGTTCATTGTTGCTGGATAAATGCCGTTTCTTTATATTTATACCAGAACCAGTGCACTTCCAGATGGAGAATCTCTGCCTTCTCCCAATTAATTTGGTGATTATTTGTCCATGCGTGTTATTTAAATTAACCGCTCGCGAGCACAGAAGTGACTAGATATTTTTAATTTTTCGTTTCCTATTTTTATATTGACTCTTTCCCTACTTTTTCCTACTTTGCATATCAATGTTTTCAATTTACTTTTTATTTTATTATTTAAGACCATCTCTTGGTAGATGTTAGTGACGCTATATCGTCCACAAATGTAAACATGCAAATCGTTTGTCCCTGTTTTCAAAATTAATAAAGATTGAAGAAAGTGGGGGTTGTTTCGCATTTGTTACTTACATTATTCTTATTTAAGTGCGTCAATGGATGTATCAAATGTGTGCTGAGTTTGGTTGGTTTCAAACGCGCGCTTTTGGGGACACATTCACTATAGATTTGTATTATCAACTGTGCAGAGACCTTTTTGGGGCAGAGTAAGTAAAATTCTCGTAATTGTGAATTATTACCCTTTGCATCTTTTTATAATAAGTAATGATTCATACTGGCGAAGATTTTCAAAATATGCATTCCTAATTATTCAGTTAAAAAATACACTAAAAATTCGATAGTGATTAAAATAATTTTTAGATTTGGTTCTTACACAGTCAATAGTGGAGTTGAACAGACAAATTTGTTTTATGGTGGTATAAAGCCGAAAGTAACACGACTTATTACATACCATGGTTGGGTGGATCCATTTTCGAGGGTGGGATTACTGAATGATTTAAATGAGAACGCAATTACAATTATTGTTAACGGTACTTCGCATTCTGCCGATTTGTACTCGATTAGGGATTCAGATTCCGAAGAGATGAAACAGGCTAAAACCAGGATTATGAACACAATAACTGCCTGGATAATCGAAAAAGAAGAAATCATTGAATTTACAACAGAAAAAATCCAATAACTTATTGATATTATTCTTTATTATTTTTTTGCTATACAATTTATTTCTCTCAAGATGTATATAATGTATACATATGTATAGTGCACCATATTTTTTTTTATTTACGAATCAAATTGTTACTATTTACATGAATAAAGCTCATTATTATCAGTTTATTTATTAATGTACCTATAATTTTAAATTTTCAATTGCCCCTCATTATTTAATACCAATTACTTTCTGTAATATCCAAAAAAAGCTCCCTGCTCATGTGCTTACCTCTTATCTGTAAGCTAAAATACAGATACAAACGTGAGGTATCAATTTGATTTTATATGGGATGAATACAGTGATATGCTAGGTTGTAGTGATGAGGGTTTGTATGATCCTATTTAAGGTAATTTTAAAAAAAGAAAAGAAATGATAAGGTAAAAGAGATATATTATAAGTTGATGGAATATTTCTTTTGCATTTTTGAAAAGTTAAGGTTAATTGAGAATACTTATTTTAAGTATTTTAAACCTTTATGGTCCTGTAAATGGAAGGTAACATTTTTCTTGTTTATTGTTATTTTTGAGTTTATATTTACAACTGAAAATTAATAAAGTAACAATTACAAATAAAAAAAAATGATCAACATCAAATTTTGGGTAGTACCTACTGAGAAAGTGTAGATAAAAAAAATTACGAGTCAGTTTGAAGACAACAGAAATCCGATACATAAGATAAGAGGACAAGAGGGGGTAGATATATCTAAAGCTGTTATTAAAACAGAGTAAAATAGTGAATCAATAGTACAATGCTAAAATGAAAAACGAAAGTTTATTTAACTATTAAAGCGATATTTACAATTTATCCCACTTTCGTAAGCGAAAATAATAAAAATTACAATTTGGAGCCGAATTTGTAAAAATAAAATCCCAGCAGAAATAAATTTACTGGGTATTTTAGTTGATATAACAAATTTGATTGTAATAATTAAGAAACTTGAAATAATTTTTAAAAAAGCATGTCAAAATTGAGATTATTACAAGTTGTCTAATAAATTCTACAATTTCTACGACAAATTCAGTCATTTACAATCGAAAATTGTAATTTTTTCTTTGCCATAAAAATTTAGTTTTCTCCGTGTATAAGTATAAAACTGAATTCGATTATTAAGTAATCCACTTAAAATTTGTATAATATCAATTTTTATCTTGAGACTCGTAGAAATTTATCAGGATAGAAAGTTACAAAGAAAACACAAAAAGTTTGAAGGACCCTCCAACACGTGTGTCGTAATAAAACACAACAAATAGAGGCATGTATACAATTAAAAAATGCATTCTTAAATCTACTGGTCACAAAAAAACATAAAATTAGGACGATATTCCCCGCAAAAAACCAACAGAAACGGAAAGTACCCCTTAATACACTCACCGTCACCCGTAATATACAGGGTGTTGAATAAAGTAAATGTAATGTACCCATTTAATGTTTTGTTTTAAATTTTTGACGTTATCTGTTGAAAGATAATTACTTTTTTCTGATACAATGCCTACTATTACATATAAAAGGAGAGTAGGTACCTTAAATTTTTTGAAATAAGTCTCACAGTTCACTGAAAAGTAGAATAGTAATAGTAAGTGTAACAAAAATGTGGGGACTTTTCGTCACGCTAATAGTTCTATTAACTACAGGAACGTTTTCGACTGAGGTAGGTCCTTGTAAATTTTATACGTAAGAATTTGAAAGAAAAAAAAATCTTGTAGACTTTCTTAGCTTTTTCGTTTTGGTTTGCATCTAAGATAAGCTGTTACACGATTCACAAAATTACATTTCTTATGTCTGCTTTTGTGATTCCTTATTGTTTTCTCATGCAACAGAATTAATTTATAAAATACAATATTCTAACATCATTTACTTAAAAATCTTGAATTGTTCTTGAAATTTCAAAAATTATTGAGTAGTGCATCATCATCATACCTCTACACCTCATCTCCTTCCTTTCCTGAGCTAATCTATGACATTCTAATCTGGAATTTAATTTACTTATAAATGCGTATATATTTATAAAAAGAATAGTATTTATTTCACAATTTACTGTTACTATGCAGCGTCATGTACAGATACTCTTGACATCTCTGTTAGACCAGTGATTGGCATTTTTTTGTTCCGAATTTACTCATTGAAGAGTCAGTAATTAAGAAATGCATCAAGGATGACAGTGCATCAGAAATAAATTACTTTGTTTAGGGTAAATTATTCCTTCGCCGTGGAGTACCGCCCGCCAAGCAACGTGAAACTAGAGCATCCGTAGAATGGAGTACATTTACTCAAAGAGTTGACCATTTCAACTCTTCAGACAGTAGAAGATGGCAAATGGTAAATTTTAGATCATAAAATAGTTAAAAAAATGAATATTAACTATTTNCTACACAATCATGCTTGGATGTCGATATAAATGATTTTTGAATCAATTTAGAATGCTTATTTGGCGTGTTTGATAGTAATTGTTGGTTTCGATTTACCTCTAATGATCCCAGAAAATGACACCGTTTCTCTAAAAAATTTAAAAATTCTTCAAATGTTGGAAATTCATCTGAAGGCTTAAATAATTCCCACTCATATCGCGTGCTATTGCTTAATTTAGAAGTAATTATGTAAATTAGCAGGGTATCTACGGTTGGCTGTTCAAAATTTTTTAAACTTTGTTGGATTTTTAAGATGTCATCTAACATTCTTTGTAATATTACATGTGTATCCTTTTGTATAGGTTCTAAGCTAAATAAGGCCCTAATATTATTCTGGATTATCAATTTTTTATTCTCAAAACGCTTACGTAAAATATTCCATGCTATTGTATAATTCTCTGACGATACCTTTAAAGAACGAATAGCTTGTGCAGCCTCGCCCTTCAAACATGAAATTAGATAGTAAAACTTCTGTATGTCTGATAAACTGTGGTTAGAATGAACTAGAGAACAAAAGGCGTCATGAAATTCTACCCAATTTTCGTAATCACCACTAAATGATGGTAGTGATACACTCGGAAGTTGAATTAAAGAATTATTTATGCTAGGATTTTTAATGTTGAAATCGCTGGAATTATTTTGAACAGTCACATTACCCTCATCTGAATTGAATTTTGCTAAAAACGCTTTTATGTTGTACAAAACTTCAAAATACGAATCTTCAAAGTTTGCTAACTCGTCTACATCATTATAATCATCCACTAAACTTACTAATTTATTATAAATTGTTTCGAATTCCTTTAAACTAGGTTCAAACATCGCTACACGACCTTTCAATTGGTCAACATCTTTAGGGGTTATTTCTGACTTGCCTTCAGTTTCAATTAATTTATTTTGAAGTCTGGTGACTCTCGATTTTAGGGTTGTTTTTTGACTTATGAGGAACTTTACTTCGGCCATGACTCAAATTGATGCAACTATATAGATGTTAATATATAGGAAATAGGATGAAAGGAAAGAGAGTGAAATTTCGCACTTACGATTGTTTCCTCAAATTACGATGATGCAGCTGCGGGATGTTGACACGTTCCACTATAACAGGTCGTAGTGTAGACGATGATTAAAGATGATGGTTAGTTGATTCGAATTCGACACAAAAAAAAACTATCCGGCTCGAAGGACCAATGTTACGGAGCTTGGCTCGCTTGGCGAAGGAAAAGTAAAAAAACTTATATACCTATCTTTCGCCGGTGTACTGCTGTACCACATATATTGTTCGGTAAGAACAATTAAACAACTCGAAGGACCAGCGTATGTCCGATTAATAAGATGCGTATCATTAAATACGTTTATTAACCCTATACATACACACTTAAACTTAAGATTACAAAAATGAATTGAATTTTGAAGCGATTGCTTTGATGGATGTGCTAATACTGTCTTTTCTGAACTGTTCTGTCCTTTTTTTATCTCAACCTATTTCTCCCACTTGTGTTATTTCTGTTTATGGAATTTTTCCCGGGTCACTACTCCCAACGACACTAGTCACGTACACCAAAAGGTTCGTAGCTGGATGGTACACAATGGTGTTATAATTTAGGGAAAAACCAAATTTCAAGAATACAAGGCAGATGCACTGCGAATGCAACGAAGGCGGCAATTAGAAGGATTCGGGGAAGCCCGCAGGTATAATGTCTTAACAGAATCAGAAAATAATCTTTTTACGTCAATAACAATGTCTACTACTTCAGAAGATAGGTTACTCTTTGATTACCTAATTAAAATTATCCCAGATTTTGACGGCGATAATATTCCGGTAGCACATTTCATTTCTTGTGTTGATTATGCCTACGAAAATGCTCCAGAAAGTTTGAAACCAGTGTTAGTTAGAATAGCATGTTCAAAACTACGTGGTAGGGCAGCAAATTTAATACTAAATAGAAAACTTACATTATGGCTTAGTATAAGGAACCTTTTAAATCAAAATTTTGGTTCAGAAAAATCTGTCGAAAATCTGTTTGGAGACCTGTTTAGAATTAAAAATGACAATAACGTCAAATTAACTTATAATAAAATTGCAGAAATTAGAGATAGATTAACCATAGCAGTAACCGAATCAGTTAGGAAAGACGCTTCCCCAGAAGAAGCCGTACAAGAGTTAGTTGAAAAATTATCCAAAAGTATTTTCTTAATGAATATTAGTTCAGATATAGAATTAGCTGTAAACCCGAGAGATCCGCAAGGATTAGAAGACGCGTATCTATATGCTAGGGAACAGGAAAAACGAAATAAAGAAAGAAGAAATCAAGAACAATTCCAGCTGTTTAGGTCACAAAACAAACACATAAAAACGTTACACAAACAGAAACCGAAACAGAATTTTTCAAAGTCGGAACATTCAACAAGTACTTCTAACAATAATATTAGTAACAGTAGTAATAGGGATGTAGTTTGTAGTTTTTGCAAAATCAAAGGTCACGATGTTACCTCTTGTTATAAAAAACAAAGGAAAGATAGGGAAAAATTTACGAAAACAAAGACTCAACATTTAAATAATGACAGCTCGACAGACGAATCTTCAGGAGACGAAAATCATTTAAACGATTTTCAGAGTTCCACCGAGGAGGAGGTAGAACTCAATTAATATCTAAAACCTCCAATAATAATATATTAAACATGAACGAACACGTATCATTTAAACGTATGCCGTACATTAATTTTAAACTATTAGATAAAAATTATAGGATTTTGATCGATACAGGTGCGGGAATATCCGTTATATTACCTAAGGTAGTTCCTAAAGACACTAAATTAGATCAATCTAAATTAATAGAAATTTCTGGCATTTCAGGTGAAAATTCTTGTATTAGATCGTTAGGTAAATGTAAGTTAAAACCTTTTGGAATCCCGTTTTCATTTCACGTGGCTCCCTTGAATATAGCCGCTGACGGTATTTTAGGGATGGATTTCATAAAAAAATACGGTGTAGAGATAGATTTCACTAAGAATATACTTAGACTAAACAATAAGAAATATAAAATTTTTATATCAGAAAAGAAAACGATCAATTACTTAACCATTAGTCCGCGTAGCGAATCTATTGTAAAATTAAAAACCGACTTAAAGCCAAATCAAGATTTTATCTTAAACAAGACTAACATACAAAACCTTAATTTTCCTAACTGCATTGTAAAAACTAATTCTGACAGTGAAATATTGACGACTTGCCTTAATACTACAGACGAAATAATTAATACCACCATAAAGCAAACCGACTTACAATTCGATGAGGTACCTGACTTATCAAATTCAAAATTGTTACATTTCAATTCGACATCAAATTTAAATTTCAAAGTTGAAAGACAAAAGGAAATTCAAAACTTGCTTCGTTTAGAACATCTAAATGAAGAAGAGAAAATTCATATTATTGAAATTTGTAGAGAATTTTGGGATATATTCTACCTTGAGGGCGATAAACTCACATTCGCGTCGACAATTAAACACGACATTAATACCGGTAATAATCCCCCTTCTTTTGTAAAGAGTTATCGGTATCCTAAAATTCATAAAAAGGAGGTACAGGATCAAATTAAAAAAATGTTAAACCAAAATATCATTAGACCGTCGTTTTCCCCATGGTCAAGTCCGGTATGGGTAGTACCCAAGAAGTTGGATGCTTCCGGTAAACAAAAATGGAGGGTTGTTATCGACTATCGTAAACTAAATGAAAAAACAGTTTCCGATAAGTATCCACTCCCTAACATTACGGAAATATTGGATAACTTAGGTAGGAGTTCTTATTTTACTACCCTAGATTTAACCAGCGGTTTCCATCAAATAGAGATGAACGACAGTAGTATAGAGAAAACAGCCTTTTCCACCGAGGAAGGTCATTTTGAATTTTTAAGAATGCCTTTCGGGCTAAAGAATGCGCCGTCAACATTTCAACGAGTCATGAATAATGTACTTGCAGGTTTGACAAGTCATCAGTGTTTGGTATACCTAGATGATATAGTTATTTACGGTAGCACACTGCAAGAACACAATGAAAGACTCGTCGCTGTTCTTAAACGTCTCAGAGACCACAACTTAAAAATACAGCCTGACAAGTGTGAGTTTTTGCGTAAGGAAGTGGCATATTTAGGACATCTAGTAACCCCCGATGGTATAAAGCCAAATCCCGACAAGATCAAAGTGATACAAAATTTTAGAACACCTAAAAATCAAAAAGACGTGCGGGCTTTCTTGGGTTTAACCGGGTATTATAGGCGATTCATCAATAACTATGCAAAAATCGCGAAACCACTCACACTCTTGTTAAAAAAGGACACACCATTTGTATTCTCTAACGAGTGTATTGAAAGCTTTGAAGTACTGAAAAATTTCCTTATCTCCGACCCCATTCTTCAATATCCAAATTTCGAGGAACCCTTTGTATTGACTACCGACGCATCAGGTTATGCAATTGGCGCTATTTTAAGTCAGGGCCCGATAGGTAAAGACCTACCCGTCGCCTATGCGTCTAGAACTTTGAACGGTGCGGAAACGCGTTACTCAACTATCGAACGCGAATTGCTAGCAATAGTTTGGTCGTGTAAACATTTTCGGCCGTATCTTTTCGGACGAAAATTTAAAATAGTAACCGATCATAGACCACTTACGTGGCTATTCTCTATTAAAGATCCCGGTAGTCGTCTTGCTCGTTGGCGCCTAAAGCTGGAGGAGTACGACTATGAAATCGTATACAAAAAAGGCTCCTTAAATCGTAATGCTGACGCTCTGTCTAGGATCCAAATAAAAATTCTTAATAAAAAAGAAGACTATGACCTTTCTGAAATTGATAGAGACTTACAGGAATTTATTAAAAATGCAGATATTAACGATTCCACCGAAGACCTTCAGAATCTTTTAGAGAACGTAGATGTAATCGAAAATGACGATTTACTTAATGCAATTACGACAAATGAAAATACTGATGTGACTCCTTACTCTACGATTGCAGATAACGGTTCGGCAATTTGTAGTAATGATAAAATCCCCAAAACAGACATAGACTTTGACAACTATGTAAACACTAAGGACAATTTACCAGAGACCGACCGCATTAAAATAGTTAAAGAAATAGTAGTTCCTAATGGACCACTTGTTTTCCTCGACAATCAGACAAATAAACAGTTAAACGTCATGAAGTTAGATTTTACCCATGAAAATCAAATTGATAACATTAAAATGTACTCATCTAAAAATTATGACAACTTAGAATACTTCCCTGTTAATGATGTTGAACAATCGGAAATATTTAATAAATTAATCATTATTCTTACCTCCTATGATACAGTACAAACCGACATTTTTGTTTTAAATGCAGATAAAAATACCGAACTTTTAAGTCAAATTACATACATTGCTAGTAGGTTTAATATTAAGAATAGGATAAATGTACTTTGCAAATATTTTAATCCACTCAACGAAGATCAAATCAATAATTTAATAAAAGAAAATCACACACCTGCCATATTTGGTCATAAAGGAATAAATGAAACAGTTTTAAAATTACAAGAAAAATTCTTTTGGACTAATATGCAAAAAGATGTAACTCGTTTTATACACTCGTGCGAAATCTGTCAAAAAGCTAAGACAGTTAGGCGAAATTATGAGAGTCCGCTCACGTTAGTATCAGTTCCGAATAAACCGTTTGAACGAATAGATATAGATTTGATGGATATTTCTATCGAGAAAAATACCTTTCATGTTCTTACAATGCAAGATCAACTTACTAAATTTGTTCAAGCCTATCCGTTAAAAGACAAAACAGCTAAAGAAATGACCAAAGCTTTAATTAAATCCTTTCAGAACTTCGGTTTTCCCGAACGGCTACATTCGGATCAAGGTTGCGAATTTTTAAATAAAACACTCCGTAACTTAGAAAAATTACTCAAAATTGATCATACATTTTCTGTTTCTTACCACCCAAAAAGTAATGGTTCAATAGAAAGGTTTCACGCGACTCTTAAAGACACGATTCGTACCTATTTGCTCAATGAAAATAATAATATTGACTTATGGAAAACAGCGTTAAGGTTCGCGGTATTAAGTTATAACACTTCCAAACATAAGGGAACAAAATTTACACCGTTCGAACTTTTGTTTGGTTTTAAACACCAAAATATAAATTACCCTCGCGAATTAAAGGAAATCTTAGCTGATGATTACCTAAGAAATTTGAAAGAAACATTAGATATAGCTCGAAACAAAGCGAAAGAAAACTTAACTTCATTTAAAGAGACTACAAAAGCAAAACACGATGAGAAACTGAAACCGTTACCTGAATATAAGTTAGGTGATAAAGTACTCTTAAGAAACTTAATTATAAACAAAAAAACTAATGAAGCTTTATGGGAAGGTCCATATGATATTATTAAAATAATAGGTCCAAAGAACTTTGAAATTTCCAAACGCAAACGTAATAGAAATGCAATAGTCAATATCGAACAAATAAAACCGTTTATTAACAATTAAACTTTGTTGCAGGGCAATAACAGCCATAAACCCCATTAAAATTACACCCCTAAACAATACAGGCCTCTACTACCACAACTTAGGACCCATGTCAAGTTCATACACACAATGGAAACTAATAATTTACACCGATATAAAACCATTATTTCGACAGTTAGAGACAATTCATTCTTATAATAATAGACTAAAAGCTTTAGGAACAAATTCAGTTCAATTAGATTTTAAATCTCGTCATCAACTAATAATAGATACGGAAATCTCATATTTAGAAAACGATATTAATGACATAGTTAGTTCATTCCCCTCACGGCGCATTAAACGTGCATGGATGTCAATATTTGGTAGAGCAATGCATACGATTTTTGGGACGTTAGACGAAACAAACGAAAAGTTTTATAATGAAGCGATCGATCAGTTACAAGAATCAAACAAGGAAACTCTTAAATTAATGGGCGAACAATCTCACATTACTAAAGCTACTTTAAAAACATTAAACGACACCTTTTCGAAAATTAACTCAAACGAAAAAACAATCGAACTCAATTTTCAAAAATTAGGTAATTGGTCTAAATCAGTAGATAACGAAATTAACAGATTCAAATTTATAACTAATCTGATTAATACGGCTCAATTAATACAAGAAATGATTTTTATTTTAAAGACAGAAACCTCAAAGATTTTAAATACGTTGACGTATGCGAGGATTGGCTTGCTGCATCCGGAAATGATAAGTCCGAAAGTTTTGCAAGACCAACTGAAATTCATAAAGAGTCAACTATCTTCTGATGACATATTGCCATTCGAAATAGACATTCAAAATATACATAAATATTATGCTATAATAAAACCTTCAATATTTTTGCTTGATTCTAAAATAGTTACAGATCTCGAGATTCCTTTAGTCTCAAATATTGTATTAGAACTTTATAGACTCTATCCTTATCCTTCCTATAATATTAAAAATAACATCTACCAAACAATTATTCCTCTTAACCCTTATTTGGCTGTCGACATTTATGGTACAACATGGGCAGAAATAGAAAATATTAATGACTGCATCGATATAGAAGGAGTTTGGATTTGTAAGAATGTTAATCCACAACCCATATCTTCGACGAGCCGCTGTGAAGTCAAACTGTTTAAAAACAGTAAAATGCCTGAAGAATGTGAAGTCCTACACCTGAAGTTACAAGAAGAACTATTACAGAAAGTGGCTGATAACCTTTGGTTGTTTTACGCAACGTCAAATGGAAGCTTAATGGTCCATTGTCCGCAGAGCGACCTCCAGAAAATTCCCTTGGTTGCATCCTCATTTATTCAGCTCGAGACCGGCTGTGTAGGATATCTAAATAACGGAATACGTATCACTGCCAATGAAAAACAAACATCCAATGTAACGACGAATGTTACACTACCAGATATTCCAGAAGATTGCTGTATTCCTAATTTACATCAAATTAAACATGTCAACGTCGAACCTCTACACATGAAATTATTCAAACAACAAGATATCAAAATAGCTGAAGAGAAATTGCGACAATTTGATGGAAACATACGAGACCAGCTAAAGAAGCCCCTTCTGCAAATTCGGAGCAACTGGACCTATACAATCTTTGCAACAATATGTGGACTTTTATTAACAATTTTATTGTGTTGGTGTTGTTGTCCGGGATGTTTAAAACTATTTACCCCCTGGAAACGAGTGAAGTGCTGTGCTGTCGCTAATAATCCGTGTGTGAAAATATTTAACTTTAACGACGCTAGAAGAACAAACAGGATTACTGTAACCCCATCATTACCATCAACCGATGAATCTTCTTATCAAAACACCAGTATCGGCGAAACACAACAAGAGATCCCGATGAAAACTTTTACCAGACCGATAAGGAAAAATCAATATCCGTTTGATAAAGTTGTTCTCTGAATACGATTTTGTAATATTAATATTAATATTTAATAATGCTTCTTAATCTAGGTATTAGAATAACGTATTTTCTTAGTTTAAGATTATCTTGTTTTATTATNGAAGGTGGTCCCATGTTCGTATTTATAGGGGGTGAATGGACTATTTCAACAGGTTGGATTACGTCAGGACTATTTTTTGATATAGCCCAAATGCAATATATTATCTGGAGACATGTCGTAGTGGTTAATCAGGACAAAAATTTAAAGAAAAACACGAGAAAAAAATTGAATGACGCACTAGCAACTGACTCGTGTATCTTGAGATAACTATAATGATTTCTAACTTACAATTAAACGCGCACAGTATGATACTAATAAAAACATATCATCATCATCATAAGATCGTCAGTCCTAAGATTGGTTGGACACGCACCTTTCGCAGTTCCCTAAAATTAGAACATCCCACATCCTTAACTATTTGCGAACAGTAATCTAATCTAGGTCTACCTCTACTCCTCTTAACTCCTGTTTCTGCCTCTAAAAACATATGACTTTAAATATTGGTATGTTAAAAACCAATACAAACTGAAAACACGAAAAAAACTACGATAGTTAAGCATATTAAGGGATTAAGTGTAATGTAGCAATTTAAATATTACGACATTTTAAGTATTTGACATTATCAATTTCAAGATAATTCCTTATTTTCTGATACAATAGTGCTATATATAAAAGGAAAGTAGGTACATATACAGTTTTTGAACAGTCTTACTGTTTAACGAAAAATAAAAGAGTAAGTCAATAATAAGTGTAACAAAAATGTGGAGACTTTTCGGTATACTAATACCTTTATTGGCTACAGGAAAATTTTTGGTTGAGGTTTGTCCTTGGAGATTTTAAACGTAAAAATGTAAAATCTTGAAATTATTCAAAAAATTTTGTTAAGTATGACTATAGTTCTAGACATTCTTCTTATGTGTTTTCTTGGGATTTCTCTTTCATTCTCTATTTCACTACAAAAATTCTTTAGGGTAAAATATCATTCCTCCGCCACGGAATACCGCCGGCTAAGGAACCTGAAATTAGAACATCACCCGAATGGGGTACAATTACTCAAAAAGTTGACCATTTTAACCCCGCAGACAACAGAACGTGGAAAATGGTAAATTTTAAACTTTAAAATATTTAAAAAAAAATAATCTTAACTGTTTTATAACCCGACTAGAAATCTTCGAAATTCTGTTAAACCTAAATACTCTAATTTCTTTGATGCTTTCGTATACTGCCAAAGGGTAGTCAAAAATAATGTTTAAACTTAAATAGAAGTTTAAGTTCTCATCTAAAACTAAAAGTTAAGTTTTAAAATAATAAATTTAAAAATTGCGACTGGGAATGAAATCAAAATCAAAATCTGATCCTTTTCAATGAATTCTATATAACTGATAAAAAGATAAGAAGAATTAATTTTTTCTTAAAAATTCATTACCCATTAATTTAAAGAAAAGTTGACAGTAAAATCTTCGGGTACCTATTTTTGAATGTAATTCTCTGTTTAGAGATATGTACAAAATAGCGACTTTTATCAACAAGGTGCCCCGATGTTCGTAATTATAGGAGGCGAATGGACAATTTCAACAGACTGGACTATGGTAGGGCTCTTTGGCACAAAGGCATTTTATTCTATACAGAACACAGATATTATGGCGAAAGTTACCCAATAAGGTACCTGAATAACATTTATATTCTTTATTTTATTATTTTCCATTTTCATTTTCGCGACTCGCTTACTGCTTTCTTTCACTACGATTAATTGCAAGTTGTTATTGTTAATTTGGTATTTTGTTGTTTATTTCCTAGAGATCTAAATACCTCCAGTTTGAAATACTTGTCTGTTGATCAAGCTCTAGAAGACCTGAAGTATTTTATTGAGTACCAAAAGCAAAACATTCCAGGACTTCAAAACAGTATAGTAAGTAATGAACATTGCATCATTACAACTGGTCCACAAAAGAGCTTTAAAAAAAGAACACAACTAAAAACTCATCTTTACATTATATTTAATTGCTATTCAGTATATAGTAAACCAATTAAAGTGAGTTTCAATTAGACCTATCCAGATTATACACTTGTTTCTTCAAAGGACTTTCAGTATTATGTAATAGCACCTACCTATGTATGTCTTCTATTTTCTTCTAAACTTTTGATCCGATTTTCATTTTTTGTTCACTTATATGATCACCGTATTCCAGAAAAGGTTTTAGTGCCTATTAGTACAATGCATCAACTTTTACTATTAGGTACTAGATATTTATATTAATAGTATACCGAGCACCTTCTCCATATTTTTAATAAAAAGTAAAAACAAGAGACCATTATTTACGAGTGACTTAGATATGGAAAAGGAGAGAAAGCAAAAAGCTTTACGAGCAAATACAACCATGGAAGATACTCTCGAGATAAAGAAGCCAAATATGTGTAGATTAGATATACATGGGTTTGAGAAAAATTTCTGCCTATTACTATTTAATACATGGATTTTGATTCGCTTTTGCGAAGAGAAATATTCAAAAATCAATTTTTAAATATTAGTGAAAACAACAACAAATGCTGTATCCTTTACTGAGCATGGAAAAATGCAATGATAAATTTCTCTTTTAAGAAAATTTATCGATAATCCTGTATGGAATACAAACCACCCATCCCTCAGTTTAACCGTGCTTTTCTCAGTTGTATTCGCCTGTATCAACAGAAAATTAATTTTATAATAAATATTAGGTGGTAGTTCGAGGTTCATCGTATGCAGGATCCTTAGCAACATGGGGAAGAGAAAAATATCCTAATGTAATAGATATTGCTTATTCTTCCAGTGGTCCTTTATATGCCAAAGCAAATTTCACAGGTAACTAAAGACTAACATATAAACATTCGTATGCAATTAAATATGGAAAAGTAAAAATTGAGACATTCGTCTGTGATTATAAAATATGAAGCATTTGTCATTTTTCTGTAGAATATTTTGAAGTTGTGGAAGAAACCATACGTCTTGTCTCCCCAACATGTCTGGAACTAATCAGAAATGCCATGGTTAAAATACTGGGAATGTTAAAAACTCGAGAGGGTATTGCTAAATTATCAAAACAGTTTAAGTGGGTATTACATTTATTTATGTTTTATTACATTAAAGAAGTACCTTTGGGGAAGACAACACTCAAATAGTGTTTTTAATTTCTTTTCTAGTACTTGTGATCCTCTAAATGGTTCAGTAGATCCATATAGATCATATTTTCTTAGCTCCGTTGTGTCATCCATTGGTGTTACAGTTCAGTTTGCGCGGCCAGGCGATGTATCGGCTGTGTGTAGAACCCTGGAAAATCAAACAGGTTCTGATATAGAAAAATTATCTAAGTATGATGCAACGGTCTACGGGTGTATAGATTCTTATGACGATATGATAGAAACTCTTTCTGATACTCAAGCAGGAACAAACGACGATAGTAAGTTTAAAACCAATGAGGGTTAGTTGGAGAACTTACCTCATAAACACGATACCAAATTTTTAATTGCTACTGTATATCGAAATTTATAGTTAACTAATTGTTTTATTCATCATCATAAGGTCGTCAGTCCTAAAACTGATTGGACAGGCACCTCCACTCTTTTATATCTTGAGGTAATCTTCGCATTTCCCTAAAACTAGAACAATCTAGGTCTACCTCTACCCCTCCTAACTCTCCCGTTTCTGCCTCTAATATGTCTCTGACTAGACCTTCATGCCTGAGAAAGTGTCTTCCTAACCTTCTTTTTGAATTCCAAAGAGTCCTCTCCTATTCTTTCTAATACCTCTTTATTTCTAACCTTCTCTATCCACGGTATCCTCATCATTCGCCTATAACACCACATTATAACGCTTTCAACCCTTTCCATGTTTCGCACCCGTACAGCGCCGCGCTCCAAACATACATCTTTAACAATCTTTTTTGAATTTCTAAATTAACCGTTCGCGAAGAAGTGACTTTTTTTATTAAAGGCGACACGACCCTGCGCTATCCTCTGCTTTATATACCTACTATTCCTTCCGTCCTGACTTATCTGACTTCCTAGATATCTAAAATCGGCCACTAATTTTTCGTCTCCTATCTTTATATTCGCTCTTTACCTACTTTTTCTTCCCTTGCACACAAGTATTTTTCTTTTACTTTTGTTTATTTTCATACAGTACTGTTTTGTCAATACCGCTTCCATTTTATTTAAAACTATCTCTAACTCCTTCTTGTTAGATATTAATACTGCTATATCATCTGCAAATCCAAACATACTAATCTTTTGCCCTGTCTCCACTCCAGAACTCTCCAGCTTCGGGCCAACAGACTTCACTAATGCCTACTATATCCAATTCTAATCGTTATATTACTTTTGATAAAATTATGAGATGCATACTGTAGTGACTGGTCAATTTAACGAAAACTCTTGATCGAAGAAAATACAGATGGGATTGAATTGATTAATTCGGTTAATTATGCCCCTCATATTTGTTTCCAGTTTTTGTTAGTAATAAGAAATAATGAGATATTAGAAAACTCGAAATTCCATATCCAGTGTTTTTACAAATGAATTACTGTAATTAGTTTGGATTAGGCAAAAGATATGTTATAAACTCTAAAAAGGCATTAATTACATCTTTTCTTTTATTTAAGCTCGTCAATGGACGTATCAATTGTGTAATGAATTTGGTTGGTTTCAAACACATGGTTTTGGTAACTCATTTACAGTAGATATGTATTATCACATGTGCCGCGACCTTTTTGGTAAAGAGTAAGTAAAAAGTAAAAATTCTCAAAATTAGTGATCCCTACTGGAGAAACCATTACCAAGAAATGTTTACCTCATTTTGAAATTAATATAATAAATTAAAAGGTCGAATGCAATTTAAATAACTTTTAGATTTGACTCTAAGAGGGTTAATTCCGGAATTCAACGAACAAATTCGTTGTATGGTGGCAGAGAGCCGAATGTAACACGGCTTGTTACATGCCATGGTACGGGGGACCCGTGGTACAAAATGGGATTACTGCGTAATTTAAACAAGGATGTAGTTACGATTATTGTTAACGGCACGTCACATTCTGGCGATTTGGACTCCATTAGTGATGCAGATTCCGATGAGATGAAACGGGCTAAAACCAGGATTATGAATACAATAAGTGCCTGGATAAATGAGATAAAGAGAAACGGTAAATGAACAATAAAACAAATCCAATAAAACAATTTGTTTGTAATAAGTGAAATATCACGATAACAAATAAAAAATAAAAAGTGAATAGTCCAATTCACTCCTGTCTACCTTCTATTCAAGTCTGTAATGTTTCATCAAACTTACATCCAAGGCGAAACGTTGGTGGTTGATTTTACAATAAAAATCCCTTTTACCCTACCTGGCTTTGGTTCAAATATAAAAATCAGATATTACAAGATTAAGTTAATGGATAAAGATAAATGAATTCTCTCATCAATCAATTTTTAAGTACCAAAGAATAGATATTGCATGTTTTATCAACCGAAACTTAATTCATTATTCTTTGATGCATTAACATTATTTAGATATTTCCAAATATATAAATGGAGATTTTTTCCATATGAGCTTCACTTTTCAGTGGACTAATAATAAGTGCAAAAGTGATACTAAGAAAAATGTGGGGATTTTTATGTTCACTACTTGTCTTGGCTACAGGGACGTTTTCAATTGAGGTGCGTCCTGTAAAATTTTAAGTGTTAATAATTTTATCTGGCTTAACATTAGTTTATTTACCAGACAATTTGTTAAATATAGCCTGTGGTTTTAAGAAGTTACATTTCAAAAGTTATTTGTAGTGTATGACAGCATTATCTGAAAAATATTTTTTATGCAAATTTTTGTTTATATTCGGAATCGCAGTATTTATGAAAAGGGTAATGTTTAATTCTCAAATCCAAGCAACTAAACGGTACTATTATCTAGTAATAAGTAATAGCATTAGGTATATACACTACTGGCGAGTTTGAGAACCGACCATAGGGATTTTCTATTGCAAAAAATCATCAAAGGCAGAATTATCTTTTGATAAATAAAATTTTTTAATTTCGGTTAGTTTAGTATAGTTTTCAAAAAAGAAGGTTATAGTTTCAAATAGTTGTGGTTGAAAAAACATATTCTACAAGTTCACCAAAATATGCATTTTAACTCGTACAACATAAAAATAAAAACCACCGACAAAGAAATTTTTAATTTGGATGTTCGCTGAACATTTTTCCTTACCAATATGAAATAAGGTAAAATGTTATTTATATATATGAGAAGATGGTTGTATCATATCGTATTTTTCAAAATATGATGACGCCCTTTGACGAGTATATGGTAATACATTTTTCATCTTTTGATATATACATTTTATATGCATGGTTTCTACAGATGGAATCATGTCGATAGCAGTTATCAAAAACTAAACAGCGCGGCATTAAAAAAACGTTAATCTTCATTAAGATGATTTGCTAACATAATCCAAGAAACCCCTAGTATTATAGATACCGTTGAAAAATTTATGATAATCTTCTTTAGATGGCTCCCTAGCTAAAATTTATCTTTTTATCATACGATATTACTGAGTAAAACTCCTTACTTACAGTGTTAAAAAATCAAGCACGTCCAATCCTATAAAAACTTTTTAATCTCTAACGAAAGATAAATAAATGTGTATATATAATAATAATGGACGTCAATCTTACAGTCTGATTTATTGATCACTGGATCGATTTCTCCAATCACTATCCCAATGAAACAAAATTATATGTTTTCTATCTCATATTTAGAACGAAATATTATATATCCGACATGGAATACCGCCGGCCAGGGAACCTGAAATTAGAACATCACCCCAATGGTTTAGACTTACTCAAAGAGTTGACCATTTCAATCCAGCAGACAACAGAACTTGGCAAATGGTATTTTACATTTTAAAATAACTACAAGATGTTCATTTTAACTGTCATATGAAATATCAAAAGCAAAATCGAATTTCTTAACTAATTCTACTTAGCCGGATAAAACGATGAAAAGAATTAATTTTTTGTCTCAAAACTTTGAGCAAATGTTGAAGCTGACATATTAATTATTAGAAGTTATTATAATTTTTTAATATAAAGCTTTGTTTAGAGATATATACAAAATAACGCCTTTTATGAAGAAGGTGGTCCCATGTTCGTATTTATAGGGGGTGAATGGACTATTTCAACAGGTTGGATTACGTCAGGACTATTTTTTGATATAGCCCAAATGCATAATGCCACTTTATTCTACACGGAACACAGATTTTATGGAGGCAGTTATCCAATAAAGTTAGTAACCTTTACATTCTTTAAGGTATCTCTACCACAAGGGGGCAAATTTTGTGGGGACGTTAGGAAATTGTGTCAATGACGACTTTATTTTATAAGTGTTGATACTTAGATATCTATTAAAAATTAAAATTTTTATCTTTTTTTGCAATTTTAAAATCAATGCTATAGAATATTAATCAAGAAGTTCTTTTGTTCTCAACATTGTTACTCGACCAATATGCTACTGCATTTTCAAATTCAATCAGTATTTTCTTTACACAAACTATTAATCCATTCAACTCATTTTCGTAAGAACATGAAATCATTCATACTTTAATTCTGCTACTCCAAATTTTCATTTCAATTCAGTAACAAAATTTTTCATACTCATCATCTGTTAATTTTCGTACTACCACTAATTATACAAAAAAAATTTTCCATTTTCACATTCGCTAACTACATTGTTTAGCTGGGATTATTCTTTCTCAGAGATTTGTGTAGGCAAATCTTTTATACTTTTTCATTTATTGTTTATTTCGTAGCAATTTAGAGACCGACAGTTTGAAATACTTGTCCGCTGATCAAGCTCTAGCAGACCTTACGTATTTTATTGAGTATCAAAAGCAAAATACACCGGGGCTTCAAAATAGTACAGTAAGTAAAGAGCAACTACGTATCTAATTACCTAAATGTTGTAGTATCTTCTCCGCCATTTTTCCTTATTAGGGCATCAACAAGAGTACCTAAATACTGTACCAGTGTAATATTTATTTGTGAAACTATCCATGTCTTTGATTTAATTTATTTTATTGAAAATTTATCACAAACAGTTTAGGGCGTCGTCATTTTTTAAATTCTCTCAGCTGTGTTAGCATATATTAAACTTAGATTATGCAAAAAGAAAATTAGTTTCGTATTAATGTTTAGGTGGTAGTTGCTGGTTCATCATACGCAGGAACTTTAGCAACATGGGCAAAATTAAAATATCCTCATATAGTAGACATTGCTTATTGTTCGAGTGGCCCTTTACACGCCAAAGCTGATTTCACAGGTAAAGAAAAAGACCAACAACGCATAACTATTATATGTGTATTATAAATAGAAGTATTTCAAATAAATCACATTTCTGAAAATACGTAATATACAAAATACCAAGCAATTGCCAACTTTCGTTAGAATATTTTGATGTTGTGGAAGAAACTCTACGTCTTGCTTCCCCAACTTGTCCAGAAGTAATCAGAAGAGCCATGAGCGAAGCAATGGAAATGCTAGAAACTCCAGAGGGTTCTGCCAACTTTTCACGAATATTTCGGTAAATATTCCTTTTATTTATGTATAGGTACCTACTCTCAAACAAAAAGGTACCTTTATATACATATATTTGAATTAGAAAGGAAATTGGTTAATCTTTTTTGTAACTTGCATTTGTAGTTCGTGTAACCCTGTAAATGGTTCAGTAGAACCAGATAGGTCTTATTTCCTTACAAGTCTTTCATCACCATTTGCTAATGCAGTTCAAACTGCTCAACCTGGCGATTTGGTGTCCGTGTGTGAACGCCTCGAGAATCACACAGGGTCTGATGTAGAAAAACTGGCTAACTACATAGTACCACAAGGATCATGTATATGGACTTATGACTTTTTTAAAGACTATTATTCTGGAACACAAATTATAGGAACAAACAGATGTACGTAATCATCTTTTATCAGTATAAATAATAAATAATTAAATAAGATTGAAATGATGTCTGAAAATTTTAATGTGTTGTGGAAGAAACCAAAAGAGAACCAAAAGTCATCATACAGAAGTATTAGTAGAAATTTTGTTTATTAGCATTATTCAGAATTTGGGAAACGAAAATAGTAGTTTTAGTGTTTTACAAAATTCAACGATCCCAAAATTGATTTTGGTTAAAATTGGCAATGCTGGGGGACGGATGTTCTAGTTTTAGGAAAAGATTAGCTGAGGATAGAAAAGAGTGAAGATGCGTGCCTAAACAGTCTTAGGACTGACGACCCTAGGATGATGATGATGATAATAAAGTGGGCGAATATCTATTAAAAATAAAACTATTCCTTTTCCTACAAATAGACACTTATTACTTATTACTTATTATTTTCGTTTTATTTAAGTACGTCAATGGCTTTATCAAACATGTACTGAATATGGTTGGTATCAAACACAAGCTTTTGGGAACACGTTTACAATAGATCTGTATTATCAAATTTGTATTGATCTTTTTGGAGAAGTGTAAGTAAAAACTTTTCATAATAACAAATTAGCACCCCGTACAATTCGCGTTTTTTTTGGCTATTTGGCAGTCAAAAAAATGAAAATTTAATCCTAAGATGATTTGCTAACATAATCCAAGAAACCCCTAGTATTATAGATACCGTTGAAAAATTTATGATAATCTTCTTTAGATGGCTCCCTAGCTAAAATTTATCTTTTTATCATACGATATTACTGAGTAAAACTCCTTACTTACAGTGTTAAAAAATCAAGCACGTCCAATCCTATAAAAACTTTTTAATCTCTAACGAAAGATAAATAAATGTGTATATATAATAATAATGGACGTCAATCTTACAGTCTGATTTATTGATCACTGGATCGATTTCTCCAATCACTATCCCAATGAAACAAAATTATATGTTTTCTATCTCATATTTAGAACGAAATATTATATATCCGACATGGAATACCGCCGGCCAGGGAACCTGAAATTAGAACATCACCCCAATGGTTTAGACTTACTCAAAGAGTTGACCATTTCAATCCAGCAGACAACAGAACTTGGCAAATGGTATTTTACATTTTAAAATAACTACAAGATGTTCATTTTAACTGTCATATGAAATATCAAAAGCAAAATCGAATTTCTTAACTAATTCTACTTAGCCGGATAAAACGATGAAAAGAATTAATTTTTTGTCTCAAAACTTTGAGCAAATGTTGAAGCTGACATATTAATTATTAGAAGTTATTATAATTTTTTAATATAAAGCTTTGTTTAGAGATATATACAAAATAACGAGTTTTATGAAGAAGGGCGCCCCATGTTCGTGTTTATAGGGGGCGAATGGAATATAACAGCAGGATGGATTACATCAGGACTGTTTGTTGATATAGCCCGATTACACAATGCCATTTTATTCCACACAGAGCATAGATTTTATGGTAACAGTTATCCAATAGGGTAAAAATGATTTACATTCTTTAATTTACCTTTTAAGTAATGTGTATCTAGTCAGATTAAAATTAGACAAAGGCCTTTTCCATTTTCACATTCGTAATTCGCTTACTTTCCATTATACTTTTTCTTAATTACAACGTATTATTAAATTGTGGTAAGATCTTGTGTACACCAATCTCTTATAATTAATTATTTATTTAATAGTGACTTAACGACCGACAGTTTAAAATACTTGTCTGTTGATCAAGCTCTAGCAGACCTTGCGTATTTCATTGACTATCAAAAGAAAAACATACCAGGACTTCGAAACAGTAC
>NW_020439021.1:1266870-1296568 GCF_000699045.2 Agrilus planipennis
ATATATATATATATATTTTAGATTTGGTTCTTCCACTCTATATACCGGAATTGAACGAACAAATTTGTTTTATGGTAGCATAGAACCAGAAGTAACACGACTTATTACATGCCATGGTACGGGGGATCCATGGTACAAGATGGGATTGCTGAATGATTTAAATGAGAACGCAATTACAATTCTTGTTAACGGTACCTCGCATTCTGCCGATTTGTACTCGATTAGGGATTCCGATTCCGATGAGTTAAAACAGGCCAAAATCAGGATTATGAACACAATAAGTGCCTGGATATATGAAATAGAAGGAGAAGGTGGTTCAACAGCAACAATTCCAGTAACGACTACAACAATTAATCCAGGAATAATTACAACTAATGTACCTATACCTACATCTCCACCAACTGTTGGGAATGAAGATAATGATAATAATGCGGATAATTTTGCTATATCAAATGCCCCAACGATGGCCATTTTTCTCAGTGTTTTATTGATACTATTGACGTGCTGAATATAATTATATCTTAAAGATTACATAAATAATATATAAAAAAATATTAACCTACCTTTATATTTACTAATAGTGTAAATTAATACTTGATACAGCATCAGTATTCAATTCCCGTATTTTATTAAAAAAAAATGTGTCCTTAGAAACCTACATAAGCCTATTAGGCATTCTCTGAATGTCCCAGGTTCACTAGTATCATTAGTATGTAATGATGTGAAAAATTCCTTTTATAGGGCATACGCAGTATTTTTTTTATTGTACATTACCCTTTTCATAAGTTCAGATGAAATTTATTAATATAGGAGTTCTACATGGTGGAATATTTTTTTCCTTATATTTTTTTTTTAATAGATGATACATATATGGTACTTACTACATAAATTATGGTATTGGTTGTAATGTAAATTTCATATTACTTAAAACACTCTGTGTAAGAGCATTGGCTAAACGATACTTCAATTGAGGAAAGGTCAAGAGAACAAAAACAAGAAGATTTCAATAATAAAGTTTAAATTAGGTTAAGGTTATAAACCTTTTTTGTTTTGGACATATTTTTATCAGAGGAAAAAAGATATGCCAGAAAATTTATTAGTTTGTGTTCCTGGACAAAGACTTTGTCTTTCAGATAAAAGTCATATTGCTGGACAGGGAACTTATGAAAGAGGGGGCTACATATATTCTACATTGGCTGGTTTGGTTGATGTTGTTGATAATGAAGGGGTAAAACTGGTCCAATCTATTTCTCTTTTGATTTAAGAAAGTCTTAACTTTCAGGTGAAAGTAATAGAAGTCCATAGTTGTGGAGAACAAACATTGGTACCTGCACAGGGAGATATTGTTACTGCTCAGGTTACAATTATAACTCAGCAGTCATGTAAATGTATTATAAAATGTATTGGGGATACCGTTTTAAGCAGACCTCATCGTGCAATTTTGAGAAGGGAAGACATTAGAGCTACAGAAAAAGACCGTGTTGAAGTATATAAATGTTTCAGGCCAGGTGATATAATTCTAGCAAGAGTTGTATCCTTTATAAGACTATTAACTTTCAAGAAACATAAAAGCGTTTCCCTTAATATTTTTCTAGCTTCCTATAACAGAGGCACATTCCTATCAGCTCTCAACTGCTGAAAATGAATTGGGGGTTGTTATGGCCCATTCAGAAAATGGCCATCCCATGGTACCCATTAGCTGGACAGAAATGCAGTGCGTGAAAACATTTGTCAAAGCTCCTAGAAAAGTAGCAAAAGTGGTTCCAGAAAATTTTAAAATGGATTCAGATGAAACATGAGACTAATTGTATTAAAACTTAACACTGTAAGCAAATCTGTTTATTGTTAGTGGATTTTAAATATAAATAGAAACAATTAAAAAAATGATTCTCTTGTTGATTTATCCTGTGTTACATATGATAAATCATTTATTTTATAAATGTGGCATCTATTACATTTCTTAAACGTGAAAGTTTGTAGGTTAGATTTGTGTTGAGGTTATGTGCATTTTAATGCTGTGCAAGTGGCAGAGGTTTTTAGAAGCACGTCTCATTTTCATTCTGGATTAGTTATTATTGTGTTGAATAAGTGTGGAATATGGACAGTAATTCTGACGAATCAGATTATAACGATAGCGATGCAGAGGTAATTTTTGTCCATTTTATTAGTAGCAATAAATAATGCACTTTTGTTCATTTAATTTTAGTTGCAAGAAGCATTTTCAAAGGGCCTCTTAAAGCCTGGATTAAACCTAGTTGAAAAGGCTCCTAAAACTTGTGTAAATAATGTAAGTACTTTACTTTTCATGAGATTTTTGTGATGATTTATATATGTTAAATTGCAGAGTGGATTGAAGCAAAAGTTAAATGAAATTAAATTAAACCTTGATTGGGTTGAACGATTAGATTGTACCAACAAAGAAGCTCCCTTGGCACCAGAGTTAGCTGCACAAATATTACAACAAGAACAAAAGAGAGAAAATGAAATAAGAAATAATAAAAAATTGCCTCAAGTTCCACTTAGTGAAGACCCTGTTCTAAATGATTTTAAGAGAGAAATGATGTTTTTTAGACAAGGTCAAGCTACAGTGTTGGAAGCCATTCCACGTTTAAAAGCACTTAATATTCCAACAAAAAGGTAGATTTTATTATTGAATTTGCCTGTATTGAAAATATTCACTTTCTTATATTAATTTGAAATTTGGTAAATTTATTGGCTGGTGGCACCATAATATTCTAGTGTTAAGAACTTAAGGTTTATATATTGAATGAAAAGTACTTCATATGTTGGTAGTTGTAAAGAAACAACATTCATCATTCAATTTTTAATTTGTACTGTTTTTCTCTTTTTTTTAATCCAAGTTGTATTAATTTATCTTCAAACACTTCATATTATAGGCCAGATGATTACTTTGCTGAAATGGCAAAAACTGATGAGCACATGCAGAGAATTCGTGAAAATTTAATGAAAAAGCAAATGCAACAACAGAGAAGTGAAAAGGTCAAACAGTTGAGGGCCCAAAAGAAGGAAGGCAAAGCTCTTCAGGTTCAAGCAAAACTGCAAAGGCAGGAAAGGAAGAAACAAATTTTAGAACATGTTAAGAAAGTCCGCAAAGGTGTTCTCAAAGATTTGGATTTTGATGATAATAAAAACAATAATAAGAACTACAAAAATAATGTAAACAGTAAAAGAAAGTATAAGGACATTAAATATGGTAATAAAAGAGGAAATAGTAATATGAAAAACACAAAAAAAGTGTTTTACAAAAAACGAAAGAACAAAAATAAAAAACAGAAGTAGTTTTTATGCTGTGTATTTTTTATCAATAAAATATTTTTACATTTATTAATAATTAGTAATCTATTTAGATAAACATTATGGCAGTACATTTTATGGCATTAAAATTTCTTTGTAATTATTTAAGCTTTTTGAATTCCTTATTTATAAAATTCATTAATTTCTCTTCATAAATTTGTCTTTGTATATAAGAGACCGCTTCCTATGAACAGTAAAGTATTATAATTCTAAAATAACAATGTGAATAAAAACTTACAGGTCTTGGTGTAAAAAAATAGTCCTCAACTTCAGGTAACTGAAGATAATAATTCATATTTGAACGCATTACTTGATCATCAGGAAAGAAGAGTAAATAACTTGCAACAGCTGCACAAGTTGCTTGATAGTTTTTCTCTAAAAAAGATAAAATAAGTAAAAGTAATACATTAAAGATTTAAAATAATGTATTTACCTTTAAAATATGAATATTGTAAATAGTCATAGTGACTTGGTAAAAAGTCATCTTGTTTCTCCCCATTTAAAGAGTTCAGGGTGTTTTTACATTCTCTTTTGCACTTTAAAACAAATGTGAAATGGTCTGAAATGAGGAATGTTAATAAGAAAATTGATTTTTTTTTAATAATTTAATTCAATACTTGCAATAGCTGGCATAAAATCAGGATACCATCCATTGTGACCAAATGGCCCTTCACATTGGGCTCTGCATTCTTCCTCTGACTGTATATAAGATGATAGAGATTCCTCCATATAAGCAATTGCTGCTACCCAATCTTTTTTGTTATACACATCAACACCAAGGGCATAAAAAGCAACATAGTCCTAAAACAAAGTTTTAGTTAATCAACAAGGATACTTTTTTATTTACAAAAAGGGTAGCATACTTTTGCTTCATAGTTGACAATGTCATTCTGGACAACATCTGGAAGGGTCAAATAATGTTTTAAACTTATTCTGGTTGTGTTATCATTTGGATTAGTCACTAAATATGTGAAAGCAGCTGAAGCTGCCTTTTGGTAGTTTTTGTTCTGAAATAAAATTTTCTTTATAGTAGGTTTAAATTTTTAATAAACTAATTAAGTATATAATATGGATTATTTTCTTCTTCCCTGCTCAACCCTTACTTGAAAATAACATAAATGCAAATATTCATAAGGAGTTTTATTATGAAACTTCCTTTCAATTTCCACAGGAATGTTATTGAACTCTATTAAATCTGGATGTTCATTTTTACATTTCATTATACATAGTGTATTTCGAACTGCTTTTTCAAAAAATCGTAAGTTGTTAACGTCCAAGGAATACAAAGGAATTGAGTCTTCAACTTCTTTGGCACATTCTAATCTACAGTTCTGAAGCTGTTTTGAAAGAATATTGTATTTCTCAACTGCTTTCTCTAATTTCTCTATACATCCTTTAAAATTATTTTCCAAGTAGGAATTAATGCCTTCTTGCATGAGCACTTCACACGAATCACTATCCTCCTTTTGGTTTTCGTCATTACAATGCGTTACATTTAGTAACAAGAATTTAAAAATTATGTACATAAGAAGGAACTGTTTACTAGAAGGCATGTTGACCCTTATATCTAATTAAATGAGCCAATTTTACTAAAAATATTACAGTCTTATAAACAATGTTACTAAATTAAACATCCTGCTGATTAGAATGTTCAATTTTTAATGATGCTCTGAATTTTTCCTTGAAATACACTATACACACGTCTCAAATATATTATTTACTAGAATGAAAGAATATAGTACACATGCATATGTGATTCCTACACGCACGTTCTACTTACTATGTTTTACTTAATTTAAGATACCTAAACTCTTCGTGTTAACTGTAGTATATAATGCTCAAGTAAAATGCTATATATATAGACACTTACGTAATTGCAAACTGCAATTTCATTAATGAATACAGTAGATAAACTCTTTCATGTAAGAACCATTTATCTTTTATAATTGTTACGAATGTTATGTAGTAAAATGAGTATATTTTCGATCGATTTAATTTATTCAAGACACAAGCAAATCTGTTTATTGTTAGTGGATTTTAAATATAAATAGAAACAATTAAAAAAATGATTCTCTTGTTGATTTATCCTGTGTTACATATGATAAATCATTTATTTTATAAATGTGGCATCTATTACATTTCTTAAACGTGAAAGTTTGTAGGTTAGATTTGTGTTGAGGTTATGTGCATTTTAATGCTGTGCAAGTGGCAGAGGTTTNAATTTAAAAAAAAGGTAGTGAAACTTTTTCGTTAAAATGCTTTCTACAAAAATTATGCATCACAGAAAAAGTTACAATGAACAATAATTTTTCCATCTAATTTCTATACATATACGCATAACTTTTTATTGTTGCTATTACAACAAAATGTTACTCATATTTGCAAGGTAGCAAAAAAAGGGGCCGATCCTGGGAACTTAACATGGCGTCCTGTGCAACTAAAAGAAAAGTTTGTCCCCCTATATCTTATATGTTGCATTGGTTATTTTCAGTTTATTCTTCAGCTAGATTTAGCTATTTGTGTTGTAGACTTAATTGATGCATATTTAATACCAGGAAAAGCAATAGGTATGTTACATGGCTTACACACCTTAAGTATAAATTCTTTATAATTACAAATTAATAGTTACCTTCAACGAGCAATAAAAATCGACAGAAAAAACTAGTATATAGTTATATATTGACAGAAACTATTTATTATAAAAGTATATGTTTTATGCCTGAAAACATACGTTTTCAGCATTTCAACTCAATTAAATTTCAGTAATCTGTTTTTTTTTTTTCTGTAACGGAAATCTTTTTATTCTAAGTATTAAGATTGCAATAGATATATTATGATGATGAGTATATTAAATAGCAGTTTAGCTTAACCGTGAAGTGTAGTGTTTTTCGTGATTTCCCGCAGTTGATAAAAATCGCTTTATTGTACTTTTTTTTATGTACTACCTAATACTTAAATAGCGCATATGGTGTGATATATAAAAGGAAGAAGCGAATCCTATTTCGATGAAACTATAACTGCACGTAGGTATACTTTGATAATTGATTGTTTTTTATTTTTCTGGAAATGTTTATTTCTTATCAAACCACGCACCTTGTTTAATTATCTATATCATTTACCATTATTTTCAACACTTCCTTATATATTCAATCCTGTGCAAGTATGAAAACTAGAGTTAGAAGATTTTAAGTTATAGTTTCATAAAGATAATTGAACTTCCTCATTAATTACCATTTAAGCATCATCAATGTCATGATTTAATACATTTGGCGGGAAAAACTGTACCCAAAACAACACGTCGTTGCATAAATTATGAAATCTTAATTTAATTACCTAAACAAAAACGAACAAGAAACATTAATTAATAATTACAGGTAAATAAAAATCTCCAGTCAATTATGGACTCTTTTATCAATCAATATCAAATAACACGAATCATAAAAATTAAATAGATTTGAACTTATATTATTCTGTTATCAGTGATCGACATCAACGAGTAATTAAACTGGAAACGTTCTAATCGTAAATTCTACTCTTCTAATTAACTATCACGAGACTCAAAGATAAGATTTGTATACCGGTTTTTAAAAATAAACGTTTTTGTTAATAAATCGTTGGATAATAAAAAAAAAAAGTCAATTGAAAAAATCAATGTATTCTATTCAATAATAAAGCTTTTAATTTGAAACTTTCCACTTTCGCTGTTAGATTCCCATTCGTGAGTGGGGGATCTGGGCGAGGAAATGATATGGAACATCATCCGTATGCTGGGGTTTTATATAGAATAAGTACTGTGTAGAACTACCCATTAAAATTAAAGTAGCGTAAACCAAAACATAAAGAAAGTTGTGTATTTTGTCATACGGACTTTGTATAAAATTTAGATAAATGTTTTTTATTTCTTTTACATCTTTCTTTTTTTTTTTTATTTCTTAAACATTCTTCTTTGTTGGGGGGCCAGCACTGCCAGGTCGTATAATTGGATACAATATTTGTATAATAGTCATGTTATGTGTATCATGCATCATAGCCGAGTGCTTTGTACTGTATACATAGTTACCAAAAATAAGAATTCAAAAACAAAGTTCCTCAACTCTAAGACCTTTATCCGTCACTGCTACTAGTTCCTCAGTGCAATTTTACTTATTTTTAAGTTACAATATGATATACATAGATAAGAGAACAATAGCACGACGTCGTAAACATATTTTTTTTGTTGCCATTCACAATTTCAAAAGTCCATTACTCAGTTGTTTAAATAATTATTTCAAAAACATTTAGATAAACTTATAATTGTTCTCCCAGCATCCAAAACATTAAAAAGTTTAAAAAAGCATATTTCTGTTTGTATACAAGTCAAACGTTTTAGAGCAATTTTTGAAGCCTATAATTTATTGTTTTATTTTAATTTCTTCCTCACTTCAAAATATTATCAAAGCCGCAATAAGGGCAAAAATAATTTTTTATAAAAGCCAACATCGACGTTTGCCTTTTGATATGAGGTTTATTCAAGGTAGATTGCAAATAACAAAAGTACTGATTTAAATAACACAAACACTTTTGAAAAATTAGTGTTTTGCCTGTGTTATTTTGTCTATGACTTCTACAATAAGCTTTATTTTGTTTTACTTTACACATAATTTCCTTTCCATTAATAACACGTGCATAGAAATGGCACTGAATCAGTTAATGAGCAAATTTTTTGATGTTTATCATGTATTAAAAACAAAATTTACCTAACTATCTAAATGTGTTTACCATCAGGCAGATTGAATCAATGTTCCGATCAATAAAAAAAAACACCTTTTATGATTCTTGAAGGCATGTGGAATAATAAATTTTTGTAATTCCAATATTACTAAGTGTGCTTCACCAGTCGTAAAAATTGTTATAAACAACTGATAATACATTGCATATTATACGTACTAATGCGCATTTTTCAAAGATAATGGTTTATTTATTTATTTCAAAATATTTATTAATAATTAGTAATCTATTTAGATAAACATTATGGCAGTACATTTTATGGCATTAAAATTTCTTTGTAATTATTTANCTTAACTATTTGCGAACAGTAATCTAACCTAGGTCTACCTCTACCACTCCTAACTCCTGTTTCTGCCTCTAATATGTCTCTGACTCTAGACCTTCATGCTTGAGGAGGTGTCCTGCCTATCTCGCCTATTTTTTATTGACTTCCATAAAGTCCTCTGTTCTCCTATTCTATGTAATATCTCTCCATTTCTACCCACGTTGTCCTCATCATTCGCCTATACCACTTGCTTCTAACATTTCAAAAAATAATAATTATTGTTTATTTTTTCCATTGGTAGGCCTTTTTGCTAGCATACTCCTTGTCCAGTATGCCAACAGTATTGAAGTATCACAACATTTACTTCATGAAATCATCGAAGATGTCATATCCATAGTTTTTAGTATACCAACATTCAACAAAATTACTTGTTCTGATGTAAACAGCACTAGACTTCGCTACTACCTTTACACACCCAACAACCAAATTAATGCGACACGTTTGAACCCAGAAGGGCAAGATAATGACTTGACAAATTTCGATCCTTCTTTGGAAACAAAATTCGTAACCCATGGTTGGTTGGGGGAAGTTAACGAATCATGGCCAGAAGATATCAAAAATGCGTATTTGAAAACAGGAAATTACAACATTATTCTCCTAGACTGGACAGCCTATTCAACTCACAGATATTCTAGATCTGCATGTTTTGTACCCAAAATAGCTAACGCGACAGCCCGATTATTGGTTCAATTGAAAAAAGATGCGAATTTAGATTTAAACAAAACACACTTGATAGGGCATTCTTTAGGGGGACAAATGGCTGGAATCACCGGTCAATTTATTCAGAACTTAACCAGTGGTGAGTTAAATTTTGAGTTTGGTTTCCCACTATACAATACACTATATATTTTAATAGTTATATATTCTCCTTAATTTTTTACATGCTCCTCTCGGGGTTCTTGCAATTTGCTCACTCACTCTTCTTAAACTAGAGGTAATTTGTAGGTGAAAAAGTCAAAAGAGTGACCGGTCTTGATGCAGCTGGGCCGTTATTTTGTTATCCGAGAGTAGACCATAAAGACGAACGAATAACTGCAGACGATGCCCAATTTGTTGACGGAATACACAGCAATGATGGGGAATTTGGTTGTAACATTGATTACGCCCAGTCTAACTTTTATCCAAATTGTGGACGAAGTCAAAGCGGTTGCACGAAAGTCGATGTGTCTCTATTAAACATCACAGGATCTTTTAACGAGTTCTTTAGCAAAAGTACGAATTTTTTCTTAACACCTGTTATTGTTCCATTTAGATAATAGTTAAAAGGCAAGGGGGGATAATTTGGTATGCGGTGTAGGGCCAAAAAAAGGCACTATTTGCATTAAACAAACGCTTTAAAACAATTATATCTTAATGAATCAGTTTTGAATATAAAATAGTGAGTAATGCAAAGTTTGGCAATACTAATTAAGACCATCTTAATTTTTCGAAAAAATAATCCACGTTACTTTTCAGTTTCATGCAGTCACGGAAGATCTCATCAATATTGGCTCGAGAGTATATCAAAAAACGATTTTTCATCGCGTTCCTGCAGTTCTTGTTTATTTTTCCAGGGGAACTTGTGTTCTGCGAATTCGGATGATAATGTTATGGGTGAATATACTTCGTTTTCTAAGGACGGAGAGTATTTCTTGAAAACTAACACCGAAGCGCCTTTTGGTCTTCTATAAACAGATATATTGTTTTAAGTTTTTTAAGTGGAAAGTGTACAGTATAAGTTATTATGTTAATGATTCTTTTAAAAGTTTATTAGATGTTAATGTCACGAATTCGTGTTTCCTTTTCCTTTAAAAGCCACTTACTGTATGTCTGTATCTGCTCTATAACAAATATTAATTTTGCAAGCGCGATAACGAATGTCATCAAAGTCGGAAAAATAAGGTGACAATGGAATATTACAATTTTTAAAGTGTATCTCTTCAAGGATACGAATAAAGTTATTGTCTACTTATATAAGCAGACACAATACTGTAATAAAAAACAACATTCATTTGCAAAACAAGGAAATTAACAAATTGTGTGGATATTCATTATGAACTGTATTGGAATATATTTGCTTAAATTTATTAAATTTTCTTGCATCGCCGCTAATCTTAGATATTGTGAAATATTTTAGTTTTCATTTTTTATCCTTGATGTGATTATTTTAAAATTAATTTTAACCAACCTCAACTATTCCACATAATAAAGTTGTTTACTTATTTACATTAAATCACCCCATAATTTAGAGCTGCTTCAGAATTAATTAGTAATTAAGAATCAGAGCGTGGAATGTTAGAACAATAGGCGAGATATGTGCTCAGGCATGAAGGACTAGTTAGAGACATATTATAAGCAGAAACATGAGTTAAGAGGAGAAGAGGTAAACCCACATTAGATTATTATTTACAAATAGTTAATGATGTGGGATATTCTAGATTTAGGGAAATGGAGGTGGAGGAGGACTTACGACCTTATGATTCGAGGATGAATAATAGTCAAAAGTTCGTGATTATTCTTTTAAAAACAAAAGGCACCAAACAAAATGATCAAGTACATAGAGATATGCATCAAAAGTTTATGAACTAAAAGAATTGCGTTCTTGTAAAAGTTCAAATGTAAATTTGTTGTGGGCAATCTAATGAAGAGGAGACGGCGCCCGTTAAAAATATAAAATTACGCACAAACTAAATAAACAAGTAGATATGATAGCAAAACTTATAAAGATCTGAACATTGAGAAAGGGAAGCATTATTGTGGAAAAATTTAAATTACAAAAGTACCTAGTCGAAAGATAATTCCAAAGATGAACTTGTTCTTTTGTTTGATAGTCGTGTCAACAGTTACAATTGAAAACAGTGAAGCTGATATAGAAGTTGACGAAACAATTCTTCAGAGGATAGTAACCGATATTTTGAATATACTTTATCGTGCTCCGATTTTCGAAAGAATAACTTGTGATTCCGTTAACAATAGTTTAGTGAATTTCGATTTGTATACTTCTCAAAACAAGGATGAACCGGTTATCCTTAGGGCAGGTGAAGTCAACAATTTAACTCTATTTAATCCATCGTTGGAAACGAAATTATTGATACACGGCTGGATTGGCAACGTAACTGATTGGATGCGATTGGCAAAAAATGAATATTTGAGAACCGGCGATTATAATATAATTTTGCTAGATTGGTCTGCATATGCTCTAAACATGTATTCTCAGAGTGTTTGTTTTCTTAAAGAAATTGCCGAAAAAGCTGCTCATTTGTTAATTCAAATTAGAGATGAAGCTAATCTTGATTTCAATAAGACGCATGTAATTGGTCATTCCTTAGGAGGACAAATGGCTGGACTAATTGGGCAGAATATTGACAAACTCACGGGAGGTAAATATTCTAATGTTAGGGGAAAAACCGAATCGTTAAATTTCTATTAGTTTGAGATATCTACTATTCTGTATATCAGAATGAAAACTACTAATAATAAACTAAGTAGAATCAAATATCATATTTTATGCAAGCTATCTTTTACATTTTACGTAGTTGTCTCTGTTTAATTATTAAAATTATAAACTTATAATAATAATGAAACTAGTGAAACTGAAACTGTCCTTGCTGAATTACCTTTAGTTTACTCTCGACGTACAATAAGATTTATCAGTATTTCTCTAGCACAATGTCTTTCTAGAGACAATTTCTCAATTTTCCGCCATGAACACCCTGTTTATTAATCTTAAATAAATAGAAATTATCATAAACAGTTAATACAACAAAAAAATTCACCTTGTATTTCTGTTAGCTATTTGAAAGGATCATCAAGTGTCTCACCATGAACTGCTACATATAAATAAATTAATATTACATAAAATCACCATGTAGGTACATCTATATTTTTGGACAATGTGAAAAGAAATATATTTTTTTGGTATTGTTTTCACTATTAATTGAAAAACATTAATTTTTCACATCATAGGGGATTATTCCAGTATTTCGCAAACATATCATTTTTTCTTATTTTAGATCTTTCATCCCCCAGAATAAGATAAGGTAAAAAAATTCCTCCCCCCCTTTTAAGAGCTTTTAAGCTTTAAGATATTTTTATTTGATTCTAGTAACTGTCTTTCATTAAAAAACTTGTTGATTGTGAAAGAATTTTTTTTTAAATTTTTCGAAGTTATAATTTACTATAAACACTACAATTGCTTTGACAAATTACGAAAAATTGAAGCACCGCTCCCATTAAACATGCTTACATATTATTTAAATGGTCCTAAAGACGCGTTAAATTTCCAATTCTAGAATTCTTCTTTTTAGGTGAAAAAGTATACAGAATAACTGGCCTTGACGCTGCAGGACCATTGTTTTGTTATCCTGTTTTAGAAGATAATGATAAACGAATAACTTCCGATGACGCTTACTTTGTCGATGGTATTCACACTTCCGAAGAAGATTATGGCTGCGACGATCCTTATGGGCATGTAAATTTTTACCCTAATTGTGGTCGGACTCAAGCCGGTTGTGAAAGTACTAATTTTACTTTTTCAAACATTACTGGAAGTTTACAGAATATTTTTGATAGAGGTACTGAAAAACGAATTTTTTTAAATCTTTTTTATACATTGTTTCCTCTGCAGTTAGTTGTAGCCATCAAAGAGCACCTATTTACTGGATTGAAAGTATTAATTCTGATGGTTTTGTGTCCGTATTCTGTAGTACATGTGCAGAATATATTTTAGAAACGTGCGAAAGGGATGAAAACATTACTACAGATATCTGTATTATGGGAGAGCATCTATCATTATCTACTCCTAAAGGGAAATATTATTTAAGCACAAGATCCACGTGGCCGTATGTAATGAATGATGATGAATGATCTTTTTATCAAGACTGATACTTAATTAACTGATTATGTTGTATATCGATCAGCTTTTTGTGAACGCTTTAATTACTTAATATTATATATCTATTAATCAATTATTGAATATTTAACTAGAGAACCATTGGATGTTATTCATTCAGAAGATTAAAACAAAAATGCATATTAATTTTCTTTTTTGGGTCCGCTACGTGCTGTCCGTCTGATTCCGACATATGTGCGCGCACCTTTAAAGCATTAATACCTGTTGATTATTTAAATGAAAAACAATATTAATGTAGTTGTATGTATATTATAATTTATGTTCACAGTCAACAATTTTACATATAATGGAACAATTGAGGCTAATCACAATTTAAAGTTGAAATATAAATGGCAACATTTGTATTTCGTAATAACGTGGCAATTACGATTTAAAGCCTTTTTAAACATAATAGAAATTGCTTGCATGTAATTGAAAAATGTTGGCCCTTTTACCTAATAAAAATTGGAAATTCGATGTTTCAGCAACTGTGAAGTTTATATATGTCACCTTGGGCACTAACAATACTTGCCCAAACAAGGGTATGCACCAAATTATTAACTAAACAAATACTGTTACATCATACTATAAGTTTTAAACTAATATAACTCTGAATGAGCCTGCACAATTCAGCATTATAGTCATCTAAATGAAACACATGATTTTCGAATGGTTTTCTTTATACTTCCTCCAATTCCTGGATGTAAATTAGTCCTAAATATTTCAATGCATCCTTGCAAAATAAGTCATTCATATAAATTAATGAACCAACATGTATTTTTGTAGTCCAAGGTGATCCTGCAACATAGTTTCATAGTCAACTCTTATGGCTTTCTGGCATATCCTTATTTTTCTTTTGTATGCCAGAAACAACGCATATAAAACTAAAAGTATTATACATATCGTACCTGCTCTTTTGATATCTTAATTCACCTATTTCTATATTTATTTCCAACTGTACTGTTGATTTATGGGCGACATGAATGGTGCTACTGGCTGCTTACTAATAATCAAAACATGAAAAAACTATGCTATTGCTGAAAGATAAATTAAAGTATTATCATAACATTACCTCATAAAGTTATTATATTATTATACCTTATTTTTCAAAAAGTTTATGTGGTACATTAAACAGTTGACATTAGAAAAATATTGAGGTTATAAATTAAAAATTCATAGAACTATGATTCATAGACAGTCTGCTGAACTGCTGCCAACTGTAGAATATCCTAACAAGTAAAAAGTTCTGCTTTGCTGTGTTTTTATTTTATTTTTTCTTTTTAATAAACCAATCATTTTTTAACAAAACTATTTTGAAATTGAAACACTGTACTTTAAAGTTAATGAAACATACATTCCTACCATTTAAAATTGCTGTTTAAATCAAACCTTCCTGTAGTATATTATTCATATTCAGCTTTAAAACTCAATTTGTGTGTCTAAAACAGGAGTTATCATAAAATCAATTTTCTGTTATTATTGGGGTAAGAAGGATTATTTTAGAATTTTCTGTTTTCGATATTTGAATTTTAAAATTTCGACTTGAAGGGTCTTTAGAAAAAAATAATATTGGCAGTATTGCTCACGGAATTAAAAATGTCGTCACGAATTTACACATGTGCAAACTTTTGGTTTTATTGAATACTTATGACGCATTTTATCTGTGATAAGATAACGTGTAGATTAATTTTTAATTACAAAGAATTCCTAAATATTTCTTGTGTATATGATATAGTGTTATCTGAGTGCTAGTATTTATTTTACCCCAGAACCTCTACGTTGGTGAAATTTGTTGATTAGATATCATATCGGAGATAATATCTCCATTCAACTCATCAGAAATGATAAGATGTACATAAAGGAGGCAGATATTGGATGAGTAACTTAATATCAGGCAAGTATTTAGTGGTCATAGTCTGGCATAAAGCCAATGAATCAGAATTTTGTAGCACACCCACAAACACCTGCTCGTAGTTGATGATTTGTTTTTGTTGTAATAAGAATGTGGATATTACAAATTGTTTTAATTGTTTCTATAATATGCATAAAACATTGAAAGAACAGAAGAGTACCAATGTTTGCTTTTGTCTAATAACATAAAAATACCTTTAGGGAGAAAAATAGATTCTATTTTTGCTTGATAGGCATGCCAAATTATCTTGACCCATTACCTTAAATACCAGCAGGGTAATTATCTTCCTTTGAATTCTTTATAATGTAGTGTTCAAAAAATTTGTTTTGTTTTTAAATTTCTGTTGCTCGTGACAGGTACTAACATTATTTGTGTTCAGAAATAAAAAGAAATATTGAGGTAACGGGTAGTTTGTAGAAGAACCCCATTCAGTAACTATCATCTACAACACATATTCACAAATCACGTCAAGGAAAAAAGTTATTCAGTTTTTAATTAAAAATTACGTCAGAATTGTTTTATAGCATACCTACTATTTGACTAGATTATAATTTTAAAATCATTTGTAAAAAAACGTTGTATGAATGATAAGCTAGTTGGAGACGTCCAATCTGAGGTTTTATTAAATTATAATACTTAATAGAATCAGTAGCACTTATTACTCAAAATTCTAGGATAATGTCAGTTACATATCCATAGCATTGCTGTTTTTTTATTATCTACAAATGTAGAATGAACATTATTTTGCAACTGTTATTATTATTTTTTTAGCACCTTCAAAACGCTAATTGGTACATCTTTTGATTTATATCAGAAATCCCCTTATTTGTATGCCTATTTTTGTTTGATTGTGGGAAGGAACTTTATTCCAATTATATGTGTCCTGCCTATACAGATTTTATGCTAGAACGACCTTTCTGACTTAAACAAAAAGAAAACAAAATTTTAAGACCACCTACTACTTAACAAAATAGTTTACTTCTAAAGCATGCTTATTATTTGTTATACTTAATTTTTGTATTCCTTTTGTGAGGTGGAGGATACCTATCTATGTTGTTTGTGTTCGTGTTCCATTATTATTTTACTCAATGTTGTTTTGTGATAATGTTATGTTTTGTTGCTGTCTGTGTCACGTATATTTATGTTACCCCCAGGTGTGTTTTGGGTGTATCTTTCGTGGCCATGGATGGAGGTGGTGGACGCAGAAGAATTAATCCAAAAACTTCTGCTGAAGACCAAGCTCTCGACCAAATTGCTAAAGAGGTGAGTGCATATGTTTACTATGCCCCCCTTTTAAGAGCTTTTTATCGACATTTATCATAAAAAGTTAGTTATTATGGCCAAATGGAGTTTTATTCCATTTTGGCAAATGCCAGTATATGTTAAATAAAATAAATTAATCTTTGAATAGAATCATAAAATTTTTTCATGAACTGCACATCAGATAAATTAAATATTTTATTTATAATCCTTACTATTATTAATTGTCCTCATTATTATAAAAATGTCATTAAATAAAATGACTTTTGAATACGTCCATGTATAATATTTTTACATGCATCTGCACTATTATTACATTATACGTAATATAAATTTTTACTCTGATGTAAAATAAAATTTTATTTTGAGGAGCTAGGTAAAACATAGTGATTTTGGTTTTTCTTTTACTTCTGACTTTAAAGGGGAACATAATAATTTCATACACATGATACTATCTCAGAATAGGGGAAAGACCGTTTTAGAAACGTAGTGAACATTGTAGGGTGTATCAGGAAATGGGTGTTACGACTTTGTAAGTTCACTTTAAAGCGGAAGAACGTTGTATCAAATTTCCGTTCTTATAAGCCGTAAAAAGAAAATAAAAATTGAATCTGTTCCGGTAATAAAACAGAGTGTCTAACTCAAAAAGCTTTTACATTATCTAGCAGGTAAACTGTATGATCTAAAAAAGTTCTTTTATGATAATAATAACGAAAACATTTGAAATGAATTCACATAAATTCATTGCAAAAACAAAATGTTTTCGTTTACTTTGTCCAGGAATTTCCTTAATGTGTAACTAAAGATTTTTACTACAGTTTTTATACGATTCTAGAATTTAAGATGTTCCAGTTAAGTATTGGTTTGTAAATAAGCATTTCAGTATGAAAATGTGTATATTGTTCAAAATGTGGGGCAACATACTGCGAATACGTGAAATATACGAAAATATCGTACTCTACTTCTAAATTCGATCTGTCGTAAAAAAATTGCCCGTGCTGAAATTGTAGACTCATGTTCAAAAGTTTATGGAACTCTAAAAAAATAATTTGAATAGAATTACTATTTACCAAGTTTTTTACAAACTTAATTACACAGTCGAGTCTGTGAGAAAAAAAAAGTTCCTTTGTACTTGTTGTATTTTCCTACCGTAATACGAAGTCCTTTTCCAATTCAACCCCCTACAGACAATCTTATCATTGCAATTTAATTCTTTGCTTTTCCACTTCTCTGCTACCACCTTTCGTAACATTTTCAACTCCTTAAAATAGATTCAGTTTTAAATAATTTATTACCGATATTAATTTGGATTTCGTGATGATATTAAAACAAAAATCGGAAACATATCCTTAAATTTCCTAAGGAATTCCGCACCGTAAATTCAAAATTTATGGCCTGAAGTGTACTTAATATTGTCAAATACACATGGCCATGCACCGGTCGACTTTTCTTCCGGTGCACGTGTTTATTTTCGTTCCCTTTTTAATGAACCCGCATGAACGGCGACATCATCGTCGGTGGGTTTTAAACTCTATGAAATTCTGGGGGAATGAACTGTCGCCGTGCGCCGCGACGCCCGTCTGGACGCCGGTCGCGTCGTCATAGTTTGCATGTGCACATCTCGTTTGTCGGGTTTTCCTTGGCTCATGTATACCGTTTGCGGTGGACATCATCTTCTGCGAAGGTATTCTTTTGAGCCTCTAGGAAGTCGTATTACTTACCGTTTTTGTAAATACAACAGTAGACTTCGAAGTTGTTCTTCTTTTCTTCTAATTTGTTTGCTGGCAAATATTATTAACTATTTCGAAAGATTGACGAGAATTTTCGTTAGAATGTCGGTCGCCCTTGGTGATGAACTTTTGTGACCTGTGCGATGTCATCCATGAGATCGTGAATTGGAGAGAATAAGCAGAATACGCGTTCCGAAAGTGTGCTGTTACGCCCTTATTTTATCAAACATGGATAATCGAAGCGGTTAAATTTTATAGACTACTATTTTGTTGTTGTAATAAGTAACTACTTTAGTTTCTCTCGAAGCTTCATGGTTTCTCTACTACTCAAGCAAAATTTTTACCAAAAAAAATTCTAATTTGAATTTAGGCAATATTAAGTTTTTTTTTATTAAACTATCAAAGCAATGGTTCAGTGTACAATTAAACTATTAAATTATTTGTAAGAATAACTTTAAATTGAAATTTTTCTTAGTTTGTACAATTTTCGTGTGCAATATTGGTTAAAGTAAATGAGGTATTCATTCAAAGTGCAGTGTATCGTCTTGTGGTTACAGCAGTTTATTTTAGACTCGACCAAAAGGAAAACCTTCCCCGCACTTATGCATTTTCAACCAGTTCAAACCTTCTCCTCGTTAGAACACTTTTGTTTTATCTTATGTTAAAATGTTGCAGTAGGTAGTCGATACCATTCAATTCAGTTAATTTTTTTTTGTAAAATCATATCAACTTCTTATTATAATTGTGAGTAATAATGGAAGCAGTTGCGAAAATGCTACATTGAAAAACTGTCTTTGAATTTTCATGGTACACAATTAACAAAAAATCTTATTGCCAACAGTTTTGCCGAGATAAAATGGTAATTACCGCAATTAACGGTTGTTCGTGTTTAGAACGTTTAATAACACACGACAATGACAAAATCGCGAAAATATTTTTATACCGGTGTTACAATTGTTTTACGAACAGTGTCTACGAAAACATTACAAAGCGTCTGCCTTCAATCGGAATGTGTAAACGATAAATTTTCGAATATTTCATTGTATGAACAAAAACGTAAACTTTAAAATAACAAGCTGCCTGCCTGATTAAGTAGCCTGACCGGTGGTATATGTCATAAATATCTATTTGCATATCATGAATGTGTAAAGTGGTCACAAGTGATAATTACTGAAACACAGTCGACAAGTTAACATTCTGAAAGATGGTGTTTGGTCCGAAAGTAAACGGTTACCATTTGGATTTTTTGAAACAGTTTCAAAGAGAACCCTCGATAACTGACTGTTTGGAAGAAACGAAAAATGAAATTTCGAATAGCGTTCTTCACTGCTCCGGATTACTACAGAAGAGGAAAAACGTAAGTTAAAAAGAAATGCCTAACTACGGACCTGCTCATTCCAATTCTTTACTAATTAAGTACGTGTGCAGGTACATATGGATTTATATTTAACTCTCTTTTCGAAAATAGCCTTGTTATAAGGGATAAAAATAGGCTCAGTTGTTCTTTATGACGTTTTCCAATAAATATTAATCGTTTAGTGAAATAGGGATTTTCATCGTTAAATAAATGAGTTACATAACTAAATCCATTCCATTTTCAACTTCTTTTAAACGGCTGTTTATTTAGAAAAACTTGCCAAATAAATCTACACTTTTCTTTCAAGAAAAGTGAATACCTACATTAAAATTATAAAATATGTTATGTTTTGAAAACTTTTTATTACAATGGTTATGTTTACAAAGCAATAGCATTAATATAAACGTTTTTCCATTGTTCTCGGTGCATTATGAGCAATTCAATTACAGTTCAAATTGTATATTATTAAACTATTACAACAATTTGCTTTAATTAAAATTTTTCAATGAATGGTCGAGTAGAATACGTATGCAATTCCGCAGGAAGTTCTTTTTTCAAAAAAGTTAAAGCTTTCATCGCAAGCGCCGCTATCTCCTGTGGAAAATCTGTTGCGATTGACATTCTCAGGGATCGCAGGAAGGGCCTAAAGTTCTTCACTGTAAGGAAGGATCTTGCACACTATCATATTTATGCTTGCTAACAAAATATTTATTTAAATGATTCTTAGAGTATTATTATATGCCTTTTCTAAACAAACTTTTCTGAAGGTATCTCAAATCTCATTTTTCATCTGTAAAATCGAAACCTCTTTAGTGTTACTTCTTCAGAGCTCATTAAAGCTTTCTTTTCATCTGATAGGGGGTTTAAAATTTCTTCGGATTCTGGATTTCTCACCTAAGAACACATCAAATATTTTAAACAAATTAGCTGACTTATGTAAGTCTTGCGGAAATAAAAAATGGTTTCATCAAGGTTCAAAGCTGGTTGCATTTTACGAATAATACATGCAATTACGAATAATACATGATAATAATAATGTATTAGAATCACTAATTGTTAAATTATTGATAAAAAAGTTCTAACGTCGTCACCTAACTCCGTATTTATCTTTTTTTATCTACTATTCATTCAAGAATTCTAGTAAGTAAACCAATTGTTAGAAAAAAACCGATAAAATTTCTCGTATTTTCACGCATATTTGTGTGAATGCGGTAATTGATAATAACAATGATCTTGTTATTTTTAATTATGAATTGTGTTTTAAAAATGACTTTAGAAATGCGATTATTGTAGTGCTCACGGTTTCTGTTAGTAATATCACGGGAATTTCATCTAGGAAGACGTAAACTATGTAAAATAAATTGTCAGCTATTTATAAATGTAAAAATTATAACAATAAAGTCTTTAATTTTTAACCTAAAAGTAATTATTTTTAAAAACGCTTTGGATTTTTTTTGTTAAAATAAATTTTACATTCTGTAGCAGTCAAGAGATATCTTAATTTATTTTTATTGTGCAGTTTGCCTTTTAACGAGAAGTACTTTAAAATGAGATACATTAAAGATATCCAAAAAACAAAAAAGAAAAAACAATTAGTGGGTACCTAATTGTGACAATTAAATTATGAATTATTTAATTACAAGTGAATTTAATAGTCATTTTCCGGTTTGTACCGTTGCCCGTGTAAATAAACCGGACGAATTATATCGTAACTTCCTTTATGGTTTCCTTAAACATTGAAAAAATTATAAAAGTTATTATGAGACGACTACGAGGTGATTAGGTAGTGAGTTTTTTTTTCGTAAACCGTTTCTTAATTTTATTAGTGAAAAGTAAGTAACATAGCCAAGTTTTTATTTCCCATTTTGAAGTCCCCTATTTCAAAAAAGTGTAGAGTAAAAGAAAAAATATTTTCATGATGTTGTTAATCGCAGTAAGTCGTTTATAGGACAGAGAAGTGTAACGTTTGTTAAAGGGTTGCAAAAAATATGGGTGACACATTTATAAATGGTCCATAGGTTAGGTAGTTTTGTAAATTTTACAGGAAAAATTAAATGATGTCTAACACAGCTCCAGAGGCAAAAAACTGTTAATTTTTCCCCTATTTATGTCTTATGTGTTTGTGTTAAAATAAAGTCATACATGGGGTTCTAAATATGATTTATCGGCGATCATCATTGATTGTGTGTGACCACCCGGTATCTGTATTTGTAAAATTACAAATTCGTTATACATGTGGCAAGGTACGTTACCTTAGGAATATGAATCAACCTCTTTTCTGTTATAATTACCGGAAAAAAAACAAATTCCTTGAGATTGTAATTAAACTGATTGTTATTACAACTGCATTTTAAAGACCTTCCATCTTTTACGTCTGTTTTGGTGTGTTTAGAATGGAATTGGGATATTATAAATGATGTCATGCAGCTTCCATGACATCATCTCTAAATATTGTACTATTTAACCGAAAGACTTGTGCAAACTTACCGAATTACTTCCATTACGTTCTTGTTTGTTTTGATTTAAGCAAATTTGCACACTTTATTTTAGCATCTCGAATAATTCGATCTTTACTTTCATAACTGTACTTCTATTATTTTTTAAAAGCATGCAATCGTAACTACTATACCTGTTTAAAATTAGTAAAATATATTGTACTTACGAAATCATAAAAAATAATGAAACATTAATGTTCATAATAAAACCCCGTGGTTAATTGAGTGACTTTTTTATTTCCTTTTTTGCTATCATTCTATGAAAAGTCACTGTGTATAGACATTTAAATCGTTCAACACGTCAAAAGATTGGTGATTTTTAATTAAAAAATCTAGTCAAACAGCAAAATCTTGGAATATCGAAAGTTATTTTCATTATTTTAATACACATTTCATTCGTCGGTTATTTCTGGAATATCCTACCATCTTACTTCCGTAAAATTATACTACAAATGTATCTACGTAGAACATTCATTATATGCCGATGCAGTGTACTGGATTGAAAAGGAAAAATGCGTATTTTAATGCAATTTATTTTAATCTGTTATACCTAATTGCCATAATACATTTTTTTTGCTTTATCATGATTGAAAACGTTAAAACATTTAATTCATAAATGAGTTGTGCATGATATGTTACATTCATTTGCTTTTTCTTGATTTTTATTCTAAACGTAAACGTCTACAGTATGTATAGTGTAGTGAATAATTTTGAGATCTACACAAATGAAAGTTTTAAATAATTATTGTGGCTGTTTTTTTTTTTCGCTAAAAACAAATTACTATCAGGCTCACATGAACTAGGTATACATATAATGCGGTACTTTGTTATTTTTTTTTTATCATTATTACTCCTGTTCAGTTTTTCTGATTAACTTGGGAATAACTGCAAGGTGAAATCATTCGAACGAACACTCTTACCAAATTACATATATGTATACGTACGTATGTACATTAACTGATAAGATACGGTAATGTAAAATTCCAACACCCAGTTCTTTACTGTTTTTGTTGTATTCTACATCAGGTTTACTTTCGCTGAGTTTTACTTAGCACGTCGTCGATTCTTTCGCTATTTCTTTCAAAAATATGAAATATGTATAAAATCCAACGGCAAATAGACAACACCTGCTAGAATGTGCGACGACGACTGTAATATTAATCGTAAGTTAACGAAACCCAAGGACGATAGCGATAGTTGCTGCGGTTTAAGTGGGAGCCATGGAAGTCTGGACTCATTAGTCGATATACTCAATTCACTTGACTCAGACGAAGAAATTACAGACCAGCACGCTCAGAAAATCGAAAAAGTTGGTTCTGAAAATTTAATACGTTCAGAAAAAGAAGGAGCATCATCTGCCAGAGAAACCATAACAGATAACAAGGAAGAAGGATCATGTGATAAAAGAAATTACTTGCTAGAAGTTGTCCGAAACTGTTCATCAGAAGAAGGCGGTCTCATGAGAGACCATAAAACCCAAGGCGAGCAAGAAATGGATTACGAACCCACGAAATTAGAGTCAGAAGAGACCAAAGGCGATTTCCCTGTTTCGCGAGAGGAAGCTGTCCCTGCTTCCGGAGAGGAAGTTGTCCCTTCTTCCTATATTACTGTTCCTACTGAGGAAGAAGTGCAAACAAGTGTAGTGACAAACGGTGATCTTCTTCAACAGTGTGAAGGTGTAATCAGTGTTAACGAAAATGCCATCGGAAAATTTGACATTGGTGGAGTGACTGAAGATGAGTCCAATGAGGATAACAAGGAGTCAAATAAACAGTTTAAAATTGATGGTGTTACTAAGGATGAGTCCAATGATAATATAAATGATTTGGATAAGAGTGGTGAAAAGTTCAAAATCGGTGGTGTTACTGAGGACGAAACCTGTGATCATTTCGTGTCAGTGAAAAGGTCACGTAAAGGAAGTCATGGTTCGGAGTACGAAGGACGTGATAGTCCAGTGCAAAGGAAACTTAGCAGGAGTCACAGTGTTGTTTCTGACCACGATGACTCGATTATTATTTCCCAGTATTTGGGACAAAGCTCTGACGAAGTAGGTGCTATTATTATATACGTAGAGAATATTAAAATTATTTTTGAAAAATTTTCGATGGAAAATCTGAAAAATCATAATGAGTTTGTAAGAAGTTTTGTTTAATTTTGGTTGTTTTTATTTTAAAATTGGCGATGATCACTTTCAGCCTTATGAATTTTTAATGATGGGTTCCCTTATATATGCCGATGCTAATTAATTTATTAGTCATTTGTTTTCATGGATGCGACAAATCTTTTATTGTATGTATACTGCATGGTTTTCTGTCACCATAAGAAAAAATGAATTTTTTCGATCTTATACTAATATTCTTCTCATCGTACAAGAAAGTCCGTCAATCATTAAAAAATATTTTTCTAAAGTAGGTAACCACCTTATTTTGGTATTTTGATTGGTGAAGTAGTACAGTATTTATATTGAATCGAAGACCATGAAAATTATATGGAAAATTTTAATTTTTACCATGACAACAACTTCCAATGTGTTTATAAAATCAGTTACCTGATTCATTACAAAAAAACACATTTTTATTTTAATCGCCGCTTTCTAATTTTACTGGTTTTGGAAACCATTATTAAGCTCGTAACTGTTTACGTTGTTCGACAAGAGTCTCAAGATACCCAATAAATTTAGTAGTTTTACATTAAATGGTATTTTAAATATTACCGCATTCTTGGTTGTCTATGAGTTTGTTAGTGAAAGCTTACTCGTTCTTTTTTTATGTGATGCTATATATTTTTTTAATATGGTTAAATAACAACGATTGCTATTTCAATTGCTGATTGTAGTCAAATATTTTGCTATTGCATTATCAAGTTTCAGGTTATTACATTGATGGATAAAATTACCGTAGCAATTATTGAAGTCGCTAATTCATTAAAGATTAAATCAATGTAAAATGTAGTTTTTATGTGCATTGATTAAATATGAATTAAATAATTATGGCATATTTTTTGTCATTTTAGAAATCGAAATATATTCTGTCAATTTGCACAGTAAGTGCCAGAAACGCTTTTATACAAAGTAATTATACGATGTATTTTGAATCCATTTTATTGAAGTTTATATGCCGATTTATTGATATGGTTATTTCTGTAAAGGTATCTTCCAGAATACAACGATTCTTTTAAGAAAAACTAACATAAACTATCTGAGTAAACAGAAAAATTGTCAAATATATACGGTTATTTATTTTATTACTTAAAGCTACAAAAAGGATTTTGGAAAATTTCTACGTGCGTTTTTTTTTTAATTTTTTTCAGGCCGAGGCTCGTCTACTTGCCCGTAGGCAAGCGAGGGCTGAAGCAAGGGAAATACGTATGCGTGAACTTGAAAGACAACAAAAAGAGCAAGAGGAAAATGCTGATCGACAATATGACATGATCGAAGCTTCAAGTCGATCGACTCGAACGGTCGGCAGTAGGTATTTGTCGAGCAGAAGGAGTTCTGAGGACTCGCTTGAAGATGGGGGAAGCCTCAGGGAACTTAGAGTGAGTGCCCATCACATCCAATAATCGACAAAAAAAATATTACCTAAATTCTTTACTATCAGAAACTTACTAATATATTTTTTAATGTCTTACTGATACTTTTTTTAATATTCTTTGCAAAATCAGATATAATTATGTGTAGGAAATGCATTCTTTTTGAATATTTTTAGGCGTAGGCCTTGTTCTATAAAAAAAAAAAATAATATTTTAATCTGCAATTGTTGAAAGTAAGCCAAACGTGTATCATTTATCGCATCTCAACGTTCTTAATGTCGTTAGTTACTTAACAATTACACAAATGAATTGATCTCAACAGTGCCATAATATAAATTGAATTAGTTAACGTTGAAATAGTACAAAATGAGTAGAATATTAGCTCATTTATGGGAATATTTCGATTTGCAGCACGAGCTCAAAGAGCTTGAGGAAAAATTCCGAAAAGCTATGATAGCTAATGCTCAGCTTGACAACGAGAAAGCTGCACAAACTTATCAATTAGAATTGTTAAAAGATAGGTAAGATTATAAGAATTTCGTAAATTTATATCATTGCTAAAATAAGGATTGTTTAGGATAGAGGAAATTGAAGATGAATTGTCGCGTTTGAAGCGTGAACATAAAGATAAGTGTAGGGAACATGACCAGCTAAAAAGGCTGTCTGCTCGTCTAAAGGACGACTTGGCTGTGACACGTAGCGAATTGGAAGAAAGGGATCGGTTAATAGCCGAAAAAGGACTGGTGATTGTCATCGAGGAAGAACCACCTCTGATGGATGGCACCGTCAACGGTGAAATTGTAACGACCGCTAAGAAAGTGCTAGTCACCGCGGAAAATGCCCAGCTGCTCGAGTCCGCTGGCGAGGGGAGTCTAGGTATTTACAATAAATTGAGGAGCTTATACAGGGGGGGGGGTCATGGATATTATGACGAAATGTGACTATACACGCACCCAACAGTAAATAAAATTTCTGGTGTAATTATATGAAACAATCCTTTTTTGTAGACGTACGATTAGGAAAATTCGTAGCTGAAAAGAAGGATCTTCAGGATCAGATAAATCATCTTCGATTAGAATTAGAAGAAGAAAGAAATAAAAGAAGAAAATCCAGTGGTATTTCAAATGGACCAACGTCTGACGATTACGATTTGGACGATGTGCAAAGTAAGCAATAATACTACAATGGACTGTATTATAATCTATTTGGTGAAAATTCTTATTTAAGAAGTACAGCACTTAATACAAACGCAATACACTTAACGTCAATGTAATCAGAAGTACATAATTTCAGTAATGATATATGTGTTCCAGGAGATGTTGTCAGACAGTTGGCGGACTTTAAATTTAGAGCCCAAAAAGCAGAACAAGACGTGGCTACCTTGCAGGCTACGGTGGCACGGCTTGAGAGTCAGGTCATAAGATATAAGTCAGCAGCCGAAATGTACGAGAAATCGGAGGAGGCGTTAAAACAAGAGAAACGGAAACTCCAAAGAGAGGTAAATGTATATTCATTGTCATAAAATAAATATTTAAACAACACAAGTTAAGAAAGACGAAGGAGAACGTATATACTTACTAGTAATTCGGAATTAGTGGTCTCTGTATTACAAAAAAAAATGCAGGACGCAGTCACACGGCACAAACGTGTGTGATTAAAACGCACATCATAAGACTTTCGCAAGTGTCAAAAATATATGGGGGTGAGTGGTATCAGACGATGGGTACATGTATCTATATATACAGGAAACTCAAAAAATAATTCATAATGGCATTGTCCACTCCTAACAATATTATTAATTTTTGGAAATTTCTGCTTTCTAAACTCTGCACATTTTTGAATTTTAATAATGATGATGAATAACAAGCGGTTTAATTAATGAGTGTCAATAATGCTACGTTTTTCTAATTATTTTTTGTTCAGACAATAAGTGATCGTTAAAATGTGATATATTCTTTATAAGTAATTGTAATGCTAAATTCTTACTAAGAAGTACTATTAGGAATTAATATGTTTTCTATTGCTTTTTAATGACTCCTGTTTCTTCGCGGTCATCGTGATTGTTCTCTTTGCCGTAACAAAATTGTCTTGGCTATTTTATAGTTCTTCGCAATATGTAAAAATAACATTGGTTATTTCAATTCTGATAATAGAGGAATTTATGTTAGTGACGAGCAATATTGTTTTTGTTTGTTTTAATGGACTTTTATTTTATTTTTACTTTCATACTTTTTCTTCTTCTATTTTAATTGTCTACCTTTACTTCGTTACTTCTTTAGCTTTTAGCTTGTACAGGTGTGTTTTTGCTTCTTGTTTTTTCAGGAAAATGGTAATTTTTGGAATAATAATAGTGATATCGATGATAGCGAAGGTAGATGTTGAGTTAAAGTTTTACCTTGTTGCCTGTATACCCTACCAACGATTTGTTTTTAAATTGTACCTGTATCATTACCTTTAATTAAATCTAAAACACTATTGGTTCTGGTTCATTAATTAAATAAATTAATATGCACAGTAGTCAGCAGATAGTGTATTACGAGCGTGTGTTGCATGATTCCTTAATTTTATTCAGCCTAATCGTACGCATAATTCCATTTTATTCCACTAAAAATTACTGCATTCCAATTTCAAACAGATGTCATTTGAAATGTGATAAAAGAAAGATCGTTTTGGGTACATATATTTTTGTTTTTGATTTTTTTAGGCGAGAGAAGCTCAGAGTAGAGCAGAAGAATTGGAAACCTCAAACACTCACCTCCTCAAACGACTCGATAAACTCAAGAATGCCAAATCAGCCCTCCTAAAGGACCTCTGACGACCTTTTTAGGCTTATAGCCTTTTTAATACCGTCACCGAAGTTAGGGTCACATGACAGCCGATTGGATCGAGAACTGATTAAAAAAAAAGATAAGGAAACAACGTAACCAATTAGTACATGCTCAGTCGTATTAATTAATAATTAATAAGCTTCTAATTAGAGCTCTTAATTTATACTAAATCATAAAATTAACCACATCAAGCTTTTATTGTTTAATGGTAATAATAAAAAAAAAATAATAAATCCCTTTCAGGCAGTACATACGTCAGAATTGTACCTCTCTTTTAGAGCGTTTTTCGAAAGTTCGTATATAAATTAAAATAGGCGCATAAAAAATGAGAACAGGTACAATTGAATAATGGAAAGGACTGTTTACTTAAGATTTTCAGGAAACAATGTTTGTCTAACTACCTCTTCATTAAAAAAAAAGAAACTTTTTTGGTCTTTTAAGCAAAGCGTGGCGATAATTTGCGATTTTTTTATTCCTTGAAAAAAATCTTCACGTTACATTAGATCATTAGAGGTCTAAATATTTTTTATTGCCCTCCTCTCTAAATGGCTTCTGTTCCTTTTTTACCAAGTGTGATTTGCAACGTGTGAAAAAAGAAAAAGACGAACTCGTTTTTACATTCGATGAATAATAATTGGCACGTTGGCACTAACAGTGATAAGAAACGATTTGCTTCCAGTGTAATAAATACTAAATTAAAATACATATAGTTTAATGCTAAAAAGCAATCAAGAACTGTTGATAGTCAATATTATTTTTTGCAAGTTTAGTTTAAGTAAAAATCTTTTAAATAGTTTATTTTCCTAGTAAGTACTTTTCGGGAGATTAAAACAGTAGAAGTAACATTAAACCCCGATTCTTACCTAAAGAAAATTGCGCGAAATGGTTATCAATGGTGTACTACTATAATTATTATACTTACTGTAATAATTTACTTCCAAGAAGGATATAGTAATATCGGAACGCTATTTCGTTATTATCCTGTATTTTTCCTGCAATATACCTTCCAATATATTTGTTATTTAAAACATAATTTATTATGTATCTATTGTTTATATTTGTGTACAGTTTTAATTTGTAATTAATCGTACGATTAGGAAAATTCGTAGCTGAAAAGAAGGATCTTCAGGATCAGATAAATCATCTTCGATTAGAATTAGAAGAAGAAAGAAATAAAAGAAGAAAATCCAGTGGTATTTCAAATGGACCAACGTCTGACGATTACGATTTGGACGATGTGCAAAGTAAGCAATAATACTACAATGGACTGTATTATAATCTATTTGGTGAAAATTCTTATTTAAGAAG
>NW_020439021.1:1297021-1328955 GCF_000699045.2 Agrilus planipennis
ATTTAAATTATTTTTTTAATAAATATTTTTAATTATTTTATATGCAGACATATGCATTAGATTTTGTTTACCCATCTTTAAAAGAACCAAAAATTTAAAGTTGTCCCAATATTGTGTTGCCTTTTTAAGAAAATATTTGGACACTCTGTATATAGGATGTTTTGTACTGTGCTTCATTGTCATCATTTCATTTTAACATAAGTGTATTCTTGGTGGTTAGCGTTTCTAATACAGCTTAGAACAAGAAAGTATCAACTACCAAGTGTAGCTATTAATTAACAAATAATTATAATTTTGAATCGAATTAAGTTTATGTGATAACAGTATTTCGCATACAGTTATAAGGTGAAGTTAGCGTTTTTATACAACAAAAATTTGTGACGTTTGCATAAAAACAAATCGATCTGGTATAGTTGAGGTGCACAACGAAATAAAAACAAGTAGTGGGGGTATTGTAGGTATATGGTAGGTATCAGTAATTATCAAAGTGTTCTAGTTTCGGTGTTGTGGTTTACTTATTGACTAATTGTATCGTTAATTGACTGATTTTGAAGCGAGTTCCAGTGTTATTGTCAGATTTACAGAATATTGGGATTACTTTCGAGCTAAAAATTTCAACGTTTTGTTTTGATACTGTCCATATTTTTAATCAAAAATGGTGTCTGGTGGAATGACGTGTATTAAATATTTACTATTTTGCTTCAATTTAGTTTTTGCGGTAAGTGTATGTTAAATCTTATGGAACATTTTATTTCTAATATGATCTATACAGGTTTCAGGCATAGCAGTTCTTACAGCTGGTGCTGTTATACATGCACTTTACTTTCATTACTCTGAATTTGTGTATGAAAGCTACGAATCTATACCAGTCATTTTAATTATTGTCGGAATTATTGTTTTTGTAATTGCATTCTTTGGCTGTTGTGGAGCAGTTCGTGAAAACCATTGCATGATAGTTACTGTAAGTATATTATCATACATCATTCTTTTATACATTTCATTTCATTATCATATAGTTTTCCGTATTTCTGGTGGTCATATTTTGTCTGGAACTAACAACTGGAATAATTGGCTATGTCAAGAGGAGTGAAATTGAAGGAATGTTGGAAAATAAGATGAATTCAACCATGTATAAATATTATAATACTTCTCAAGTGCAGAATTCATGGGACATTTTACAACATGAGGTAATTACTTTTTTATTTCTACCTGCCCATGTATATTTAGTTAAACATTTTGGTAGGTGAAATGCTGTGGCATGAATGGGCCTGAAGATTGGACTCTGGTAAATCATTTCAATAACTCATTACCACATACTTGCTGCCCCAATTCTTCAAAAGATGACAGTTGCACTATTAATTCACTAGATAAATATACTAAATCATGCTTAGAAGGTCTGAAGGAAAAGCTTCAAAACTATGCAGCAGTTTTGGGTGGAATTGGTATTGGAGTTGCCTGTGTGCAGGTAAATTTACTGCTATTTATAAATTAAAAAGTTGACTCATAAAACAGTAACTATTGACAGATATTTTTACATGAACAAAAATATCAAGAAAAAATCATTTTATTGGTTTTTAATGGACCCTACATAAAATAATCAAAACTTTAAATATACATACAACATGCATAAGTAAAGAAAACTACTAATATTAATATTAATTTTTAATTTAGCTTTTTGGTATTATTTTTGCCTGTTGTTTGGCCCGTTCCATAAGAAAGGAGTATGAGACAGTTTAAAGAAATGGTATGGCACTCTGTCGCTATAATTGCACCATTTAATGAAGATAATACAATATTCTACTGTTCGCTGCGTTTACCTCACTGTTCTGTTTGCACTTTAATTATTTTTATATACCATATTTGAATATGCCTTATTATATTATGTTGTTCTGATTTAAAAGTATGTAGCAAGGAATCTCTTCAACTTAATGTTATTCACGAGGGATAGGTCTGATTTATGTTAATTTTCGTAAAAAAATGTTCAGTTTGGTAATTTTAAATTTTGATGTCTTACAATTAATTAATTCCAAAGAGAACTTACGTTCGGGTAATAATTGTAGATTTTTCTGTTCCAAAAAAAGTTAAATAATATTTGCACATATTAGGTCTTAAATATAATTTCATTTTGTGCATATACACATTCAATGCTAAAATGTGTATGATTTTATTGTACACTTGTACCAAATTGTTCATTTAGTGTTCTCAAAAATTACAAGTCTCAATTTATTGTTATTTACTCAAATTCACAGACTGATTGTTAACAATATTCTTATAATATTATTTACATGTCGAATATTTTATATAGATGTTAGAGTAGTATATTATGCACTCTCTGTTGATGAATGTAACGTCGAACATAAACATTAAACAATTAGCAGAAGAATATTTTTTATCAACATTTGTTGGTGTTATTGTCAACACAACGAATTCATCTGCCAAAGTATAATTGAATGCTAATTACCATTTTGTTTGTTCGACGTTATAAATAGACGTTAATATATTGTGTTGTTAGAAATATACTACTGAAACTTATTATGTACAACAATTTATCTTAAATCGCATTATTTTGCAGGAGTTGTGTTGTAGATTTAAAAATTGCATGGAAGATAACGAAATTCTGATTAAAATCGAATTTCAATTTATTTGAACAATCAAGAGACTGCTTAAAAGGCTAATTTATAATTTAAAACTAATTCTATTGCTGTACTGAATACTATAAATCTCAATTGCAATTTTTTATCACTTATAAGGCCATTTTACCGTTTTAAATGTATTTTCCTAAACGTTTACACTTTCTATAATAATTTTTCGGGGATGCTACAAAAAATTCGGAGTTTAATGGAGTTTAAAATTATTATATACATATATATATTATATGAGCATTAGTAGAATACCTTCGTTTACATTCCTATTTTTATAAAAGCCAATTTAAAAAGTTTAGAATGATATACTCGATATTATGATAAACATTGCCAAACGTATTTGAGGCTTACCAATGCTTTCTTTTTTCGTATTCTGTTTTATCGTTAGATGTTTTTTTTATTTGAATGTAAGCACATAAAGCTAGAGGAAATTTTGCATAATTATTATTTTAGCTTGCATCATTGGATGTTGGTGTTTCTGATGTAATTCTTATAATTTTACTTAAGTGTAATTGCCACATTACTTATTAGAAAAAGAAGCGGTCAGTTCTGTCTATGAAAACACAGCTACTAATGCTGAATTCTATTAAAAGAGAAAATTACAATCGAATATATTATTTGTGGCTATGGTAATGATAAACTTATAAGCTTGACAAATGGTCTAATTTTCACTCATACATGGTATTGTCAATATTATCTATAAAGGTTGTTTTGTGAGTGTTCACTGTTTTACTTGTAGCTATGTATTGCAAATAAATAATAAATTTTTATTAACAATAACAGCTGGTTTATATTAAACCTACATATACATATAAGCATCTTAAGTAAATTATACACAGCTTTACATCTAAGTTCAGGTCTAAATAATAAATCGAAGATTAAAAAAAGAAAACCGATTTTGCTAAATTCTATTTGTATTTTACTTGCTTGCACATGTTTATATTGTTATGTAGACGCTGCACTGTGCAATTGATTAGAAAGAACAACATGAGACTGTATTGTTTTGGTACTTTTACATTCCATACTGTTTGCTGTTCATGGTTGTTATGAATACAACAGGTCTTATTTTATCTAGGACCTGTATACATCAACTAATAAAATATACAATAGATTAAGTATTTTATAAATTCTACATATTTNTTGGAACATTAGGGGGAGGAATATCCGGCCTCTTGTCAGGCGCTAAAACAATTTATAACAGTCTCATTTTGTCGAATAGAAGAAAATTAAGTAAAGAAACGACTTACTGTGGGATCTAGGCGGTAAAGGTGGTGCTTCGTCAATACCAGAATCAGGCCATGAATTTCTGGTTTGAATACACCCTTCCGTAGGTGTTGACATGGAGTGTCTCAACAGTCTTGGTGAAGGGGGTTTCGTTAGTGATCTCTCTCTTGAGTGGGTTGGTTTTGGAGGTAAAGGAATATCACAAATATCACTATTAAAATAGAAATTGAAAAAGATAGGTACATCATATTAAAGTATTTGGAATAAGTAATAGCTACCTTGACTTTAACGATGGTAGGCTGTTGTAATCAACATTGCCTCTGGTGGGTGTTCTTACACATTCTGCTGAACTTGTAGGTGTCATGCTGTATCCCTGAGAACGAGGTCGATTTTCTCTTTGGGGAATTGGAGGAGCACTATCATTATTATTGAATACCATTGGCAGCGTTAAATTTTCGCGGCTAGGACCTATTTTATCCAAAAACTCCTAAAACAAAATCATCATTGAATTAAAAATATTATCTGTTCAGTTAACTCCATTGCTTCATAAAATCACCACATGTATCTTGAGTTTTACGAAATCTTACCACAGGTTTTGTGTATATATCATCATACTCCAAAATTCCTTGATCACCATAAAATCCATTTGTGCCAGATAGTCGATTACCGTAATATTCCGAACCGTACAATTTTTTGTCTATAGGCAAAGGAGGCAGAGGAGTGCTAGAAAAGAATTATTAGTTGCAAATAACTTACAAAAAAAGTATTTCTTACTTAACAATACTCTCAGATTGTTGTCGTTTTAAACGAGCTATGGCACCCAAGCTTTGACGTAATTGAGCGAACCTTTCAAGAAGCCTTTGGTGCAAAGGCTGAACACCAGCAGGAGCTAATCTTCCATGTAATACTAATGCTGATTCCAACACCTTTAACAGCAAATAGTTACTGTTATATCAGTCCCTAGTATTGGTAAGAGATCATACTGTAAAGGTAAGCTAAAATCATGCTTACTTGCATTGCATCCAAAATCAAATTTTTTAATCGATACACATGAGTCATATGTTCCGGATTTAATTTGGCAAATTCCTGTGTGAAAAAAGCTTGCTGGTATTTACTAATACCACCCTGAACATTGGCATCTATGTCATGAACGAATATTATTAATACTGTCTTAATGTTATATTAGGAGGGCATAGAAAAATAAATTTCAGTAGCTTGGTTTTGATTCTATAAGAGAATAATTAGCATTTCTCGTAGTAAGGTATTTAACAAAAATTACTTAATTATATAAACCAGATGTCCTGTTAGTGCTCTTTCTTATTTTAGTATGAAATGTTATATTTGAGCAAGGTATAACTTATTCATAATATGTAAAACAAAATTCAATTTGCGTTATCTCGACGTCTTAGGAGTTGTAAATTAATTGGACCCACAAGTTATTAAAAATTAAATTTTAGTTTAAGACAAACAGTCGCAATTATTACAATAGTTATTAATCAATCCTACAATGACACACCTAACTCTATTAACAACTAATTAATCCTTTTCTTAATTTATTAATTCACTAAAATAAACTAGTATCGATGTTCACACACATATAACAAACAAGTGAAAATTGCAAATTAATGACATATATCACGAAAATTTTAAATACCTTGCATCTCACTAACGTAAATCGTTTTTAAGAAAAATAGTTTGGCATTCTTTTTTGGTATACTTAACAAAAAATTCAATTTTTGATTGCCCTTTAACAAAAACATTTTACATTAAAACATCCAATTGCTATTAATGAAATATTATAAACAGAACTTGAAAGATATGGAAATGTTTTTTTAATAACGAATAGTAATGCAGAGTGGTGATTTTTGTATACTTGCTAAGTATGTTATACATTGATTATTATCGATATTCCCTTTTTTGTTGTACAGAAGGAATAATAAGTTATTTAGTTTTTTAAGAAAGTTAAAAAGAGCATTATGCAGGTAAACCTGAAAATCCGTTTCATACTAACAAAATTCTTCGTTGTTTTCGCTTTGCGGCCTTTCCCCTTGCAATTTGGGAACAGAGTAGTTTTCAACCACTTCTACGCCGCTTTCCCTTTTTTCCTGAGAATTTCCTTCAGAATTAGAATTATTCAACGAAACGTTAACTTTAGGTGGGATAGGAGGTGGACCATCGGGTCCTTCTTCCTGTGCACACGACGTACCAGGATTGATATTAAGTTCTTGCTGCTGCTGACGAACCCGCAAGTCAAAATATTCGTAACAGGAGCTATTAAAGTTGTTTAAATGATTGGAAGGACCATCTGAAATACTTATGCCTGAATCTCGAAGCTCGTGGTTTGTTTCCGTAGATTCGATAACAGTGGAAGTGGATATTCGCACAACCCCATTATTATCATGACTTGGGTCGTCCAATGATATATCTACAATAGAATCGATACTGAAAATTGACGAAGGTGATTGTTTCTTTTGACCACGTTTTGGAACATTAGGGGGAGGAATATCCGGCCTCTTGTCAGGCGCTAAAACAATTTATAACAGTCTCATTTTGTCGAATAGAAGAAAATTAAGTAAAGAAACGACTTACTGTGGGATCTAGGCGGTAAAGGTGGTGCTTCGTCAATACCAGAATCAGGCCATGAATTTCTGGTTTGAATACACCCTTCCGTAGGTGTTGACATGGAGTGTCTCAACAGTCTTGGTGAAGGGGGTTTCGTTAGTGATCTCTCTCTTGAGTGGGTTGGTTTTGGAGGTAAAGGAATATCACAAATATCACTATTAAAATAGAAATTGAAAAAGATAGGTACATCATATTAAAGTATTTGGAATAAGTAATAGCTACCTTGACTTTAACGATGGTAGGCTGTTGTAATCAACATTGCCTCTGGTGGGTGTTCTTACACATTCTGCTGAACTTGTAGGTGTCATGCTGTATCCCTGAGAACGAGGTCGATTTTCTCTTTGGGGAATTGGAGGAGCACTATCATTATTATTGAATACCATTGGCAGCGTTAAATTTTCGCGGCTAGGACCTATTTTATCCAAAAACTCCTAAAACAAAATCATCATTGAATTAAAAATATTATCTGTTCAGTTAACTCCATTGCTTCATAAAATCACCACATGTATCTTGAGTTTTACGAAATCTTACCACAGGTTTTGTGTATATATCATCATACTCCAAAATTCCTTGATCACCATAAAATCCATTTGTGCCAGATAGTCGATTACCGTAATATTCCGAACCGTACAATTTTTTGTCTATAGGCAAAGGAGGCAGAGGAGTGCTAGAAAAGAATTATTAGTTGCAAATAACTTACAAAAAAAGTATTTCTTACTTAACAATACTCTCAGATTGTTGTCGTTTTAAACGAGCTATGGCACCCAAGCTTTGACGTAATTGAGCGAACCTTTCAAGAAGCCTTTGGTGCAAAGGCTGAACACCAGCAGGAGCTAATCTTCCATGTAATACTAATGCTGATTCCAACACCTTTAACAGCAAATAGTTACTGTTATATCAGTCCCTAGTATTGGTAAGAGATCATACTGTAAAGGTAAGCTAAAATCATGCTTACTTGCATTGCATCCAAAATCAAATTTTTTAATCGATACACATGAGTCATATGTTCCGGATTTAATTTGGCAAATTCCTGTGTGAAAAAAGCTTGCTGGTATTTACTAATACCACCCTGAACATTGGCATCTATAATTCCTTGCAACCTCATGGTAAATGGATTCAGATTTCTTTTTGGTTCTACAGTATAAACCATGATTAAGTGACGAACTTCTTTCTCAACGGATTCCATCGTTTCACAGGCGTATTGTACGGGCGCTATTTCTTCTGTCTGCTTATGTACTACCTCAAACCATCGGAGGATTCCTGGAAGAGGACTTTCGATCTCGAAAATCGTCCTTTCAATCCATAAAGTCTAAAAATAATGACTAAGAAGTAGATTTAAAGTAAAAGCAATTTTATGTACGAACATACCTTAATCTCATTGTCTTTATCAACAATCCCTTTGTGGACAGGCCTATCATACTGAAACCGTTTAACGTCGTTGTAATGATAAAAGCGAGATATTTTTTCAGGAACATTAGCAGCCCTAATTATAGGATTTGGTTCTGGTATAGGTTTGACATTGCTTATTTGGATAACTAATTTTTGTTAAAGAAAACATGAATAAAACTTTTCATTATTTTACAGAAAAAAATGATATACAAAGAACCATATAATGAAGGATACATTGTCCATCAGAATTGATGGTCGTTTCATCAGGTGGTGTATTCTTCATCAACATCTGCGCTGATGGAAATTCAGTCTGTAATCTCTGTGTGAAAGCACCAATTCTTTCAAATTCAAGTCCTCTGTAGATGAACTGTTTGTTCTGAGAAAAACATATTCGTTAACAAAAAGTGTTGAAATAAATTAAATCATTAAAGGATATTACCCTGACAAAAAGGGGAAAGCCCAGCCCATAAAATCCTACGCGGAAGTATTCCGGTTCTGGACGGAGCTGTGTAAGAATATTGTCATAAAATTTGGCCTGGTACTTTAAAATATCACTAAGAGCCTTGTAATTGAATAGCTTACTTTCATACAAATTGGCTAATTCTTTTAATAATGGCACACCTTTTTCCCAACACTAAAACAAACACCATTTTTAAACAAAAGCCATTACAATGTTCAGAAAAGGGACCTACCTTTCCTTTATCAAAATGACTGATAATCAAATGATACAATTTTTCTTTGACTTCACTCTCTTTTAAATTATTATAATTTGGATCCATTACAACCGAGTCGTTATTCCAAGACAATTGATCTGCATAAAGTTTCATTGTAAAACCAGCTTCTGTAAAGTTTTCAGCTGACAAATGTAAATCATGCAACTTGTATATGTAACGCAAGTACATTTCTTTTCTGTTGAATTCGTTTTTGTAAAAATTCTAAAAAAGTAAAAAACATCAAAGAACCAACTCTTTCTTTCAAGCCGAGTTTGAAACGTACAAGTAAGTTGAATGTGCATGACATCCTTTTATCCCTATTTTCGTCGCCTTGTATCACGTTTCTATAGTCGAGAAGCCTTTCCAATAAACGCGTAACTGAACTAATAAAAGCAGCTCCACTATCTTTCCAAGTTGGGTCTTCCGATTGAACACGGTCTAGTAAACTGAATACATAAAGTCTTATTTTACTTCTAATTTTCACACTATTCTTTGTTAGAGAAGCCACACCAAAGAATACAACAAAATCAAATTATACTCATTTTCCGAAGTACCTACGTTACCGCCTGCTTTCAATCTCTAGGATCTAGGTGAATAGAATACACATGGTGTTCCGAAAAAAATTAGATAAAATGTATGTTCTTTTATTAATTTTTATGAATCTTTAAAACATCTTTTCTTTTTTAATTACTTGCTGTTTGATTAAACATTAACTATTACAGTATTAGTTTGAATAGTTAATGCCTTAAAATTTGCAACTCTTTTAGAATACCACGTATATAATAGCATTCAATATTTTAAAATAATACTAATAATTATAAAAAAAGTTGAGAATTACAACAAACCTATACATTAAACTAAAAACAACATCTTAGCTAATAATCAATCAATAATCTACTGCCTATTACTCAATTATATTTAAAAAAACTTACACTGAACTAAGATGTTCCCTTGGAAGCGTTAAAAGTACAACTTTTAGTTAATGAAACAAAAATTGAAAAACAAATAATTTAAATCATTTATTGAACTTGACTAGATGATTTCAAAAATAGAAATAAACAACATAAAAGTTACTTACATCGTGTTAAATAATCTTCTGTATTCATCGTCACCCTTATTTTCCGAAATGAGAATATCCAACTTGTCGATGAGTTCACTTTCGACTTGTCTAAAGTTCCCACGCACCCTCTGTTCACACTCCATCATGTCAAAAAAGATATGCAATGTTGCCTTACGTAATTCTATTTCAGGTACTAAAGTTACTTCCAAAAATGGTCCGACCATGGCAGGAATAAAGTGCAATTTGTGTTCACCTACAAATTCATATCGAAATTGGTATTATCATTGTAACTATACAAGATGCTCATGTACTTACCCAACTGAGACCACATGGACAAAATTTGAAAACCCATTAACACCCTCATATCGCCGTATCTTTCAATGACCTTTTCCCTCTTTACGTCAGAAAATTGCTCCAATTGTAACGAATCTTGAGTTAAGTAGTCAACAGCCAAATTAAAATAACTCGTCCATAGCTTTGAATAAATATTATTCATTACAAACAATGAATTATAGCTAAAATAAACAAATAAATACTTCTTTATCAAAGTAACCACCAGTTCTGCTATCCAAGAATTTAAAAGCCAATGGTTGCGCAAGTTCCTGGAGAGCCTTCAAAATAACGTTATTTGTGACCATTTTGATAACAAGCCAATCTGGAGGGAAAACCTCTTGCTTCACAAGTTCCCTAAATACCAAAAAAACTCGCATCAAGAAATCTTTTAAGGGTTTACGATCTAAATTTGGTCCCATCAATGTTTCCCACAATCTTTTGTAATGGAATTCGTCCAAAAGTTGTAAAAGACCTATTAGACATCCCACTAATCGACCCTGGATAATCACATGAATGAAATAAGTACATGGGTAATTATTTTAAACATAGTAACTTACTATTACTGTAGTATTTTTATCAATGATAACCAAGACAGTTTGTATTAAAACATTGAAGATGTTGGTAGATAAGGTGTCAACGTCGTGATGAATACAATTATTAATTTTTCCTTGTTCATCAGAAGACTTACGTAATTTATAAAGATAACTCATAATTTCCCCTAATATCTCTGTACACAACCTAAGTTCGTCCCTGTGTGCCAAATGATATCGCACATGTTTACAAGCGTTACACAGTAAGACATTTCTAGTTTCTGGAATACAAAAAATAAAATTTATAATTCCACAAAAGTTAAATTATCAAGTCTTACCATCGTTATGGAAAAGTTTACCCATTATCAAATTTTTAATTGCTGTGAGCTTTGCTTGAATGACTTGAGCGGGTAATTCAACGGGTAAAGAATCAATCATGGTAATTGCTAGTTTTGCAACTTCTGAAATGGGTAAAACATCCACCAACAGTTCAAATACAGCACTAATTGAATATAATAACGAAACCTGGAGATATAAAACATAAAATTGATTCATGTGATTTTTTGTCGAAATGATGATTTTTTCAAATGTTACCTGTGTTTCGATTATGGTTGACATCGAAATAGCCAACATGTTGTTTAACGAACTAAAGACATTGTACAAATCACGCTTAAAACTGTCCTCGTATTGACCACCAGTTGCTCTAGCAAACAGCATACGACTCTGAATTATCAATTTAAAAATGTATTCTAAACTTTTAAAGCATTTCTGGATCGGTTCTTGCTTATCAGTGGATGTCACCCAGTCTGCACAGTGCTGAACACTGGTTAAAAGACCCCTGGGAATATTAATAAAAATTTTAATTCGTAAAAGATATAATATCTGCCAATTTTTAATTGATTAATTTCAATATACATTTTTATTCAAATAACTAGTTCCCCTATCCCCCCTATCAGTCAGTCTGAGTTCGAAACTGTTAGCACCATTGCTTCGAGTGGTCGAAATTCACTTTTGTGAACAATTTGTTTAATCACTTTCTTTGTGTTAAAAATTGTTAGAAAAATTAAATTTAAAGGAATTGTTTGTAAATAGGTATGCAACACATCGTACACTTCAGCATAAGAAATTGCTGATAGAGACAGACGAAAGGAAGACAGANTTTATTAGAATATCCAATACAAGTATTTAATTTTTAGGAGATTTGGAAATCATGAGTCCTTGAACCACCTCCTTATGTAAAGCCTGATAATTGCTTACAAGAAAGTATATTAAAAACAAAGATATCAATTATATAAAAACTGAATTGGTTATTATTATAGAGTAATGTAAGTGAATTTCAACTTACTTATAAACAAGAGCTGCAGCAAAATGCTCCTTGATATAAGCATCCAAGACAGGCTTAAAATGTTGAAATTTGGATTCGTCCAAAAGGCTAAATATGGAAACCAGGACATGGAATACCAGGCCACTATGAACTGTTGAATTACCATCTTCGGTTGAAAATAAGGCGAAAAGAGCGTCAAGAACATCTTGAAGAAACTTAACCAATTCCTCGTCTCCTAAATTCAATACTTTTGAAAGGGACGCATGAATGGGTTCAGGGTGCGATTTCCATCGTAATAAAGAAAGGAGATCGTCTAAAAGAAACTTCTGATGTACATCCATATCGATATATTTATAAACAAAGAATTTTACCGTTTTGGGTCAGTTTTGTAGAGCATAGCAAGGATCGAACAAAAATAGCTTCCCTATGACTTTTAGAAAACGCGCCACTAAGTTCGTGATTTCCCTCCTTGTCTTTGCTCGAATATGGAAAAGAAAGGTAGCCACAATTCGTCAACTTGTCAACATCCTCGCATTTGTAAATGTAAAGCTCGTGTAAATCGTCTTGTACAGCAGCACCTTTTTTATCCATCAGCCGAATAAATGAAAATCCGAATAACTTTTTATCATTCTTTTCTCGAGCTGCAGAAAAAAAAATCGAAAACATTTACAATTTATTTCATTTATTTTACTTACTAGAGCAATGTCTGTATTCAAATCTAATGTGAGCCCCTGCAAATTTATCGATGGGCAGGGTAAGACGAATATTCTCCATCCATGTGGGAGAATTATGATGATAGATTATCACTGAATTATACTCTGTTGTACCCTCGTTGCCCGCACCACCCCAAATACAGTTCTAATAAAAAAAATTGAAAAAATACAATACACAAAGAAACATAAGTAACAGTTATATTTATACCTTCACGATATTTTTTTCGCCATCTAACACTAATACGGTAACTTCGATATTTTTCCCTGTGGACTTTCCACCTCTTTCAAACTCTCCCTTTTCTAATAAAAGGTACAAGTCATTGCGAACGTCGCCAGGCATTATAACGTCTGGGAAACCTAATTTTTTAGTCAAACTTATGTTTTTAAACAATAAAGGGTTTTCCTCTTTGATCTGCTTTAGTTGACCGTGTAACATTTTTAAAGAAACCACAATGCCTAAAAAGACAATATTGATTTATAAAAATATTGACGCAATATTGACTTCAAAAGAAAAAAAAACTTGCCATAGTTTGGTTGGGAAGAGATTGTACTATACTTTCCAGACTGTCTTATTAAAAATTCGTGCAATTGGTGATAATCTTTTTCTTCGGTTTGATACACCTAGAGACGAAATTAAAGAAGTTTTGAGCAAAATTGACTTTAGTGAGAAATGACTATAAACAAACCTTCATGGAGAACTCTTTTTCGTCAGTTTCAGAATCTTTACTAACAACGTCACATAAATTTTGGACAGCAACGCCGTAAGGACGTTTGAAAATTTGGTTTGTAAGTGTACCGCTTTTCTCACTTTTCCTCGAACTTTCCGAATATAACATTTTACCAATTCGCATAATATGAGCGATTAAATATATTTCTTTTGTGAGATCTGCATTTCCCAAGTCCTAAAAAACCAGACTCATTATTGAAGGAGTAAAGTTTTTATATAAGCAACTTACTGTGAATACTGTACAATTACTGTGCATTTTCTCTACATAGTTCGAAAAGTTTTCTTTGGAAATTTTGACTAGGAATCGTTCCGAAATGTATTTTTGCTTTTTAGCGTCATAAAGGGAAAAATATATTTCCGTATCTTCTCCGACGTGATGGCCGAAATCTCTCATACAGAAATATAAATGGTGAGTAAGAATTTTCTTTAGTTCTCTTTTCCTTAGGGTTCCTCGCGCCTAAAATTACAGTCACGCTGTAATAATTTCAATAATCGAGGACGAAATGAGAGCCAGGGTTTACCGATGCTCCTTGCGAATTCTCTGCACTTTGAAGGTGAACTTGATAAAGTTCGATTACTGAAACTGATTCGGGCTCCACCATTTCGGCTCCTTGCCTTGGAACCAGGTCAAGCCCTAATTTTCTACGATTGAAAGTGAGAAAGTATTTTTAAAGAAAATTAGAAAGAAAAGTTGGGAGCTTCATTTCAAAGGGCTAGTCATAATGAATTTCAAAAGCATTTCTCTTTAAATTTTTAGACAGGCTACGTAGTATAATCATTAGCAGAAGCTTTCCTAATTTCGATTGGTTTTCAGGAAGTCGATATTTTTCTTTATTGGCAAAGACAAAATTATGGTCTTATGGGTATCTTTTACACAATTTTTCAAAAGCTTTATTAAACCACAAAAGTAATTTTTATTTAAGATTAGCGTAAACCAGCGATTCCTAAACTTTTCAGTCTTGAAACCCGTACGACCTATTAGGGAAATTAATTTTACCTCTTTTAAAATATTTTCGAATACTTTGCACTCATCGAAATTGAATGAAAGGGTCTCTTTTACATCGTTTTGAATAGTGCAAACCCCTTCTCTTCGCGTATCGTTGTTAATATGATGTTGACTTATTTAATTAATTATCATAAAAACTTTTATCTATTACCAGCCTTATCACCCTCGCAGGATAGTTGTTTTACCTGTGCAGAGTTACTAAACCCACTCATTTTTCATCTCCATTCTAAATATTCTTAAAAAATATGCCAGGAAATTCCGCCTTATAATAATAGGGGTTAACGTTTTGTTTTTCTCATTTTCACTGTAAGTAATCAACAGGTAGCAGTAGCAACATCGGCTCACATGTATCAGGCAGTTCAACAGCCTCCAGGACGACATGCGTGCCAACGCTTAAGAAATCGCGCTAAATAATAAAACGATCCGTTGCAGTTGCAATCAAATACTTTCAAAACGAATTAAATCTTATAATAATCAGCAACAGTTTCTACTAAAAAAATCATTATTGAGAGAACACACAATCAGAGGCATCATTATATTTTTTCGGAGTCATGGTCGTATTATATTATTGAGAAAAAAGGAGGAACACAGGGAAGAACAAGCAAGCCTTTTTTTTGAGTACATAGGGGATTCGAAATGGTTAATTTTAAAATAGAAACAGTTTCAAGAGGTGAAAGGTAAAAAAACATGTTAATGTTCTTTTACTTTTACTCTTTACTTCTGGCCTAGCGAACCGTGACTTTTAACAACGAAACAAAAGAAAAAATGTAGCTGCAAGGTGACAATCGTTAACAAAATATTTAGACATTGACCAAAGATGACCTCAATTAGTAGTACGTGAAATTATTAAATGCGTACAGTACGTAAATAATGAATTATGTAGTTTATTAGAAAACCAATTTCAAGAAAATCGATGAGAGTTTAAAATGAGGATAGTGAGGAAACCGCTTTTTGCTTCCAACTTCCAATTATTGGCGGCATCGTCCCCAGGTATCTATCCATGTCCTGCGCGCTTCTGGGGTCGGCAATCGCTCGAAAAGTCACTTCGAAAAAGTAAAAATCGAACCGTTTTAGCAAATGCTGCCGGTTTTATAAACCATAATAATAACCGGTGGCTGTAACTGACGAAAGCTTCTTTTGTAAAACGAAGAAACGAATAGAGGTTTCAAACGAGCTAGACGAGTGTCGAAACATTCCATTCCTCCACCTCTTTCTTCTTCATCCAACAACAGTTCTTAAGAGTAAAGTACTAAGAAGACAAAGTTTGGATTTGGAGTGGAGGGACGAAGTTCAGACAACACCAGTTGGCTCTTAGTAACTGTAAACGTGAGGCGTGAATTGAAATTCAAAAATGTGATTGAAACCGCTCGCAAGTGCTGTGATATTTTCCATTTTTAGTGCGTGTACAAAATAAATCCATAATATCGATCTCAAACAATCTATCCATTTCTATTCTGAAAGGTAAATCTATGCAATAGCAACTATTACAAGAGAGAACAGTTTAAGATTCCACTTCGCTTTGTAAACCTGAATTGTTCATTAGTCATGCACATATTTAAAACTATACATACAAGAATTAAATACATACATACGAGTATTTGAACAATAAGAAAAAAAAAACATTCGTAAAATCAGTCTTTGTAATTTTGAAAAACTAATAAGTTTAAAAAGTTAATAGTAAAAAAATGATGATTTCTAACATTTCTTTGGAGGGGGAGGCGTAATACCTAAATATGTATCCAAATATATTACGGAATTTTATTTTATTACTGTTTAATAACATAATTGCTTTTGTTCTTGAATTTGGGGAAAATGTCCCAATAGTCGGCATATTTTGAAAAAATTGGTGAAATGGTGAACAAAACAAAAGAAAAATGCTGTAATTATTGTTAGGTGAAAAAAAAGAAAAAAATTGCGTGCGGGTGATGAACGAAGAACGTGCTTTAATGCATGCGAATGAAAATTACAATTTTTATTACAATAATTTCATAACGTTTATGTTTTGTATCTTCCTTATAAAATATTAGAAGAATTAATAGCTTAAATATGAATGCTAAAGGTCCACTTTTAAGAGCCACTGTACACATATCATATTTCAATAACAAAATAATTATAACTTCAGTACGAAAATGGCATTCTGTGGTTGAAATGTCTATGTAATTAAGGCGTAATTAATACAATGTTTCCTTTATTTGTTGTGTATAACATTAATTTTAAATTAAGGAGAAACTCGAGTTCTGAAAATTTAGACGATTAAAATTTGCAATTTTGAGTTCCGTAAAAGTTTTATTTTTCATATTCGTTTTTTATTTAAGAAGGATTAATTATTATCAATCATTATTAACAGAATTTAATGAATTNGATGTAATATCGTATAATATAAAATATTCAATTTACTTTTAGGTAAAATAGTAAGCATTAATTATGATTTCAGATAGGTGTATATGTTTTGTTACATTTTCTGGGCAAAAATTTGGACGTTGCTGTTTATAGTGAAATATTAGACGAACTGGCAACACGACTAAATTACGGTAATAACAGCAATTCTCCCTCAGCGCCATCGACAGTGGAAATGAGCCCCATGTATTCAGAAATTGAAAAATATGGCAAAGACACGGAAATATGAGACTACTTCGCAAAAAAAAATGCTTCTTTAAAAGAAGAATACTTTCTCTGTCTCGTCTTGATATAAAAGGCATCAATATTTGCTTACGAACTGAAACTGCTGTGCTTGACAATTAAACTGCTGCCTTTGCAGCAAAATATGAAACAGTAGACAACGTATTTGTATTAAATTGTGATTATTTCAAAAATTAGAATAAGTATTTTATTATTTTCTACTTTTATTAATTTTGATAAGTGTGACTGTCATATGTAGCTTGAAGTAGCATCATATGATTAATATTTTTGAATGTAGAATAAACTTTTTTAAATCTTAGCAAACACATGTCCTTGAATATGATAACTCTCTTGACCCTGGTATATAAAGTTTAAATTTCCCATTTTCAACCCCTCTTGAATGAAAATAAAAGTACTTTTGATACTGACAAGCATCAGTAAAATTACAAATAAGTATAAAAATATAAATACCAGCTATTAAAAATTNAAAGTATATAAATACCAGCTATTAAAAATTTACTAATTACTTAATTACTAACACTAGAATAGTTATTAGGATGCAATTTCAATTATTCCTTAGAAACGTTTTCAAAAAATGAATCATTCTATTTAATATATTCGTCGTATGCATTGTTTTTCAATGGTGCATCATTCTATCTAGCAGTATTTTAATACTTTCCATCAGAAAGTGTAGTGTATAAGTACATGGTAAATATTGATCCTACGTTTTAGTAATCGTGAGTGTTATTTTTTTTAATGATGTCACTTCTAGTGTTTGCTCTGTAGAAAATGTTGATATAAAGCTTTGCAGAATAGAACACTCTAAATTCTCTACACATTTATGGAAGCTGAATTTTCGACAGAGATTTTAAAGCAGAGATGTACGTACGTTTTGTACATGTGTCTATAGTTTTGCTAACGTTTCGGTACCTATTGTGGACCTTCTTCAGAGCTACAATTTCAAAAAATATGATAATATAGGATACTGTAAGACACATTCTGGTCAACCAAATGGAACCATAATAAAACTAACTTTATTAATAAAACTGTTTTTGTTTTTGTAAAGAGTTTTATTGATAAGAAAATTAGTTTTGTGGTTTTGTTTGATAGAGTATAAAGTTTCATAGTATCCTACATTTTAATTATAGTTTGTAAATGTAGCTCTGAAGAAAGTTTAAGTGTTTTAATACTTCATATAATACCTATACAAATGTTTTCTGAAGTGCATACGCGTACTAAGTTCCCTTTTTTACCTTTTTGGTAGGATTTGCCTGTTATGCAGAAGAACAGCAGAAAAATCACAAAAATTCATGAATAAAAATTTAAATTATTTTAAAACTCACCGATTGCCCCAATCTATTTTCCCCGTTATCTCCAATTTTAGTTCCCTCGTTTGATCTTGAGTTAACGTTTCTGACACCAACTGTCTTCTCCACTCCAAAAGGTCGCGCATCACTTTTCCGACACAGTCGAATTTGTAACTTTCTCTATTCTGAAACAAAAATTACAAATTATCAAGACTTTTTCAACCATAAGTTATTGCATGCTTGGCAAGGAAGTGAATAAACTTTGATTTAAAGTATGCATCAAGTCTTGCGGTTTTTCGATGTTTATTCCATACATTCTTTGTCGGTTTCGCATATATGGTTGTGCGAATTATATGGGCAAAGAGAACAGAAATGTCGAAATGGAAACCGATATAATCTGAGGTGCATTGCGTTACATATTTAAATATTTTTTTCGTTACTTTTTTGTTACCTTTCCTTGTATGAAATCCTACATTTACCTTTAAAATATTTAAGTAATTGCAAGACCATTGTACGAAAAAAATGTGCGTGACGACTGACCACTTATTTTATTCAATTATCTTAATTAACAAAGGGAGAATTGTAGGGGAAAATAACTGGCCACACCTAACGAAAATTAACAAAAAAAGAACAGAGAATTCCATAGAATTTTTAAAATAAAAACATTGGCAATTAGGTCTGTATAATTCGATGGCTTAATAATATGAATATTAGTCATTAATTTTTAATACATTATCTGAAAGATTACTGGTGATAACAATAGATTACTAGTTAAGCATATTACATTAGGAGTAATTCTCTAGATTTCTTTTCTTGCTAACTATTTATTTCTTGATCTTACAAAATATAATTATGCTTACCACATAAAGTCTCTTCCATATCTCTCCCCACTCTCTGAGTACGAGGGTGACTTCCCGAACTACAGGATCATCTACGGGAATGACACTTTCGAAAAGCCCCTCGTTTTCCACTTTGCATACTTTTAAGTGGATGTAATTTTGAGGGAAAATCCCTTTTATAGAACGGTTCTTTGTGGAAAAACCTCTGTACCAACCTGGACATTCTTCAAGAATTTGCACAGTTTCCCCTATTTCAAGTGGTAAACCAAACTTCGTATCGCCACGCCAGTTGTAGACCGCTGTAAAAAAAGAAAATCACTTATAAACAACATAGTTTTAATTTTGTTTAAATAGTACACCTTGTATATTTAATTTTATTTTCATAAATATGCATATTGGATAGTGATATTATACAGAAATTAATTGTATGATGCAATAATTACATAAACTTAACTCTATGTACGTGTATGCACGGCGTTAACGTTATTTATTTTAAAATAAATTACTTTAGCATTTTACTGTCTATTAAAACTTAATGTTAGCTTGCAAACGACTTTGTTTACGTATAAAATATAAATAAGCTTTTGGACTAATTTTAACAGTTTTGTTATGTGTCAATATTGAGCCACCCTGTACATTACTTTCAAGTTAACATGATTTCTAATGTTATTAGACATGTAGTTTCTTAGAATTTGCTAATGATCTTTATTCTCATTTTCAGATAATTTGAATTGCAAAACTCCAGTTAATTACATGCAGTTGATAACTTCTATTTACGTACATGTATTTCATAATTTAATAAGCACATATATGAGAATAACTTTGTATATTATGGACAATTAGTTTAAGAACATTTACCTCTTGAACACCTTTTAAACGACCTTAATTACCAAAATAATGAAAATTATTTAACGAATATATTTAATAGTTTTAATTAAGCCCTTTGTAATGTTAAGTAATGATTTTATACCGACTCACTTAATACAATATCTAAAAATAATAGCTTAAACCTGTTAATAATAAATTAACAGCTTTTCTATACAACTAAACATTCCGATAAGATTTGAAAATTTACAACAATAAATATTAATAGGTACTGCAAGTTTATCTTTCAAAATAGAAATTAAAAAATTAAGTTTTGGGTTTAGTTAATTTTATAGTTATTGTGATGTACATTAAATAAAAGTGTTTGGAGATACAAACGTACGGAATTTAGGGAGACACCCTGTATATGAATAAAAATAACAGCAGCGTAATCAACAACCTATAAAAGATTTTTTTGCTGCTCTTTTGATAATTGTAATAACATGCCAAGAATAAAGCACCTGGATAACAAGTAATCAAATTGCTTGTATACGTAATGACAATATAGCTTGAGCAATTCTCTCAACAGCCTTAATTATATATTCTCGTTGAGTTTTCAAAAGGAAATAACCCTTGAAATGCGACTCTACATTCGTTCACACAGGAAGCGGCCGCTTTAAATATAAATTTGTTTGTTAGACTGTGATTTTGGAGACATTATTAATAACAATATCGTTTTAAATCCGTTTAATAAAATAAAGTACATTGTTCCATTTTCAAATGTTCATTATCAAAAAATACACAAAGTTATTACACCTCCGATTAAACTTGCATAAAAACAATGCAGGTACAAAGTTATGTTTCGTAAAAAAAAGTATTGATGTAACAATTAAAGAGTGTAAATCAAAGACGATGTACTTTGTAAACGCAGTTATAAAAAATTTTTAAATTCTACTCCAAAATAAATTGTTCTTAAATGTTGTTTCAAAAAATATCAATAATTTATTGTAATAAAACAATAATGTTACTCACCGACACCGTATTTTTTTGACTTTGTAGGAACCCACATGTTTTTTACTTTTCTTATTCACTGTTTACATGACTTTACCGTAAATATACTGCTAAACACACACTTTAATCAATAGAAACCATTTCATTTGCAGCCATTATTTTTTTTATATGATTTTTATTGTAGACTGTAGCTGTCATTATCAAAACAAAACAGATTCCTAATATTATGCAACACAATCTGCAGCAATTTGAACAAAAGTGTAAACATACTTAAGCACCTACCTCACAGATTGCAGCACATGTTAATTTTCAGAAAATTATTTAAATTGAAATCGTAATGGTACTAGTTTTAATAACAACTTACATGTAAGTAATTCGTTTCGTATTTTTTTATTAATCGCTATCATNATTAATACGTTTAAGTAATAAACGTTTTTAGAGTAAACAAAAATGTTATTCTAATCAGTCAAAATAGTTTAAGAAAAAACTTTTTTGTGTATTTTACGATATCCCTTCCGATTTTAATTCAAGAAAAGGTTTTTGATGATGCATTTTTATAATGAATTAACACTAATTATCAGCTTTTAAAAGTGCTACTTATGCTAATTGACAATCAGTTAACACTGTTTAAATTAGCGTAGATATTCACTAAATAACTATTGTCTGTTAGCAGCGTGTACATTTGTTAGTAAAGATGCTTGTAAAAATAAAAGTATCAAGTACATACAACTAAAACAATTTTTTCTGGAAATTCATTGTGTGGCATTTTCACGTATACCCTATTACGAATAGGCTTTCATGTGGGAAGCAACTGAAACAATAACCTGCATAAAATAATTTCCTTTACGAGTAAATGATGATTAGAATTTTAAATACATGTGCTAGCACACAACTTGTTGCATATAAATCGTGCAAAACTTGTTGGATTACATACGTGCGGTTAATATTTGCAATAAGTGAATAACCCATTCTTCTTAGAAACTGCCACAAAAACTATGATATTAGGTATCTATCATGTGACAGTTTAAGTAAATGTAACTGTATATTCATCTAAAATTAAGAATTGTGAACAAATTATTATAAAACGAATAATACGAATATTATACTTAACTTGGTTATATTAATAAAATTATAAATTTGAAGACAAAGTTATTATGTTAAACACGTACATATTAAAATACTCAATTGGTTAAAATATGTAGACAGTAAATAATATAGTAAGCTGAAGAAAAAACAAAAATAGAACTTTTGATTACAAAAGAAACCGCTTCATAATCACTATTCAAACACATATAATAAAGAAAACTGGCAAGTGGTCACGTATGTAATATATTATAGGACTTGTAAATGTATTCTCCTTAACAGATAAAATATTTCAAATAAATATTCAGTAAGTATTCATATCTACGAGAATTTTTCAATTTTGGTTGGCCCAACTAATTAAATCATAACTTTTTTGACGCCTTCAAAAATAACAAAAGCGATACGGTTTTCTTCAGTTCTCATTTTTTTTAACACGGCATATTTGATAATTCTAAGTTTTAATTAAAAATAATCCAAATAAAGCACTGTTTTAATGTTCTGAATTAAAAAAAAGAAACTCAAGAAATACATAAATAGTCCTTTTTGTTTTAATGTTTGATTAACACCATTTCAGACATTATACAAAATAAAGACGATATTTTTATCAAGTACTTACAATTAGTAAACATTGAAATAGTTTCTTTTGTTAATATTACGTTTCTTTACGTTTTTTTATTTATTGTCATTTTGATAGTTATCGATTTTATTTATTTTGATGAAGCACATGAAACCATGTTGAATATGTATATTTGGGCTGTTCCAATAAGTAATATCAGTATTAAGTAATTATCTGCAGATGGTTTTTTAGACCCTCTTATCCTTGGTTTTTTTTTTTGGTACCTACATATTAAACCATTACTTATTGCTTTTGCGCATAATCGTTTTCTTCGCTGATTTCTAGCGTGCAAAATAACAATCACAGTAAATTGCCCAACAACTTTTTGTTTTCAATTATTTATTGTTGCATTTCCTTGAGCTGACAAACCGTAAAGAAATTTCTTTCGTTCACCAACACGATAGATAAGAAGGTTGCGTGATTTGGTACCAAAGTTTTATGTGCCCGATATAAATTAAGTTAAGCATCTCTCTTTATTAACGGCTAATTAAAAATTATATTGTTTTGCACTATAGTAATAATAATAATAAAACGTTTCGTCTTTTTCACGTAACATGTAGTAAGATTTTATAAAAAAAAGGCTAAATGATATATGGTGTATTGCCCGTTCGACTTTTGTTGCTATAGGAATGTTGTACTATTAATTTATTACTAAGTATGTGTTCGACGAGGACAGAAAATTTACACAAAAGAGCGAAGGGGGCAGTCGCTTTTCCCCACCAAAAGTCACTGGATGTGTGGATGGTATGCATTTGTATTTGTCGAGGAGTTTAACAATTTCGTATACTTCTGTAAGCATACGGTACCTAAGTGGTGATGCATTTATGAGAAATTGTGGTTTTTCGAGTGGAATTTGTTGCACTAAAACTCTGTTTTCCTCGCCAAGGACTTTAAAAAGGATACCCTTACAGTTTTCCTGATTGTTGTGTGCGTGTAAGGTAAGTTTGAATTACCAAAAGGTCCGTTTCTTGTCGTTGGGTCGAACCTGTTGCACCTAGGAAGAATCAGTGTTCAAAACCGGTTTACATTACATATTGTAATCTGGAAATGCTGAAGAAGTGATTAATTTGCATGGGAACGTTATTAATTAAATATTAAATACTCGAGAATTTGTTAAATGTCCTCAAAACTTTCAACTGTTTTTCGTTGTTGACTTCAGGGTCACTTAAATGTCTTGAACCGTTTCCTAATTACATAAATTTCGTAAATTTACGATCAATTCACTCAATTTGTGTGCGCTAAAAACCTGCAAGTTATGACCAAAACTTTAGAAATTTCTATTCTTTTCGAAGAGACGTTCATAGTTCAATTTAGAACATCAAAGTAGAGCAACAGTTGTTTTTATTGTTATTACACGATAATAGATAAGTTGAATATATTATGTCGATAAAGTACTTAGCAATGGACAAGTTTTGTTTCATTAGTGGCTGATGGTGCCTGCTACATAATAAATAAATACGTAAAAAATTAATTAATTATCTTTCAATGATCATTATAATCACTAGAATTTATCTATCTTATAGTTAAACCCTTACTTTTATTACTCTTATTTCATTTGTTTTTTACCAATTGTTAACGAACCATTTTATTCATTTACTAAACCACAGCAATAAAAGGCACTAATTGATTTGGTTTTTACGTATACTGAAGTAAGATATTTCGCAGAATTTGTGAACGAATTGAATTTTCCAATTTATTTGATCACTATATTACAATCATCTTAATCATTATCGAATCAAATCATAAAATAAACGATTGATATCTTCATTATATGATATTTTTTACTAGGTAACTTTTATAATTAATATTTTCATGACGATTTAAATATCATTTAAAATTAAATACGTACCTAATTAATTCTGTTCCATATTTTACTAATATTACATATTAACAACATAATGTAAAGGGCCCTTTTTAAGGTACCAAAAAAATATAACGTAAAACGTGTATCTATTAAAAATTTTAGCCGACTTTATATACTACTTTTCTCTATTTCATATCTGCAGTAAATACTTACATTAATTACTCTAGTTCTTATTAGTTAATTTCCACGTGACAAGTTCAAACAGTTTTTCGGGTTGATTTTTCCTATACGCTATTTATAAATTTTCCTAATATCCCCACCAATATTATGTAACTACAAGTGCAATTGCAGTCTCATTTTCTAATTAAATTCTATTGTTGGTAGTTCCTATCAATGAATTAATTAACGAGATACTGTCCTTTTAAATAATAAAATTCATTAGCAGTCTAAAAATACAGAGAGGTACGCAAACCTACCAAAATGTACAGAAACTGTAGTTGCTTACGTATTTTTTTAGTTTTTCATTCGGTTTCAGATTTTCGTACATAATGTGAATATGTATTGTACACTTTACATACGACTTAATTGACAATTTATTGTGTGACGTAATTCCTTCAATGCTAATTTTACTGAACATAAGTCATTTAGCTCCTTGTAGGTACTATACGATTAGGCAAAAAAGTTTTTATCTGTTTTTATGTCCATTTTTTTATGCACAATGACCAAATTGACAACCATTTGTTTTTATTTCTTTAACGTGCTTTAGAAAATAATAATTCGAATCTTTAGATTTGTTTAGGATCCAAAAAAAAAAAATGCGTACAGCGTAGTTTCAGGAAAAAAATATTTCAGAATTTACCCTGTATTTTTATTCTTCTGATCATTTTCTAACCGATTGGAGTAACAATACTAATAAGTGTTGTTTTGTTATTAAAACTCTCTTTTATATGTTGTTGAACAAAAGAACAACGTTGTTATTACCTGTTTGTATGCAAATAAATAAACAAATAAGCAGTTTGTTTGATTGTTTTAGAAAAAAATAACAAACGAACATGTCTGTGTTTGGCATGGTGTCCGCAGTTGCGGGCTTTGTAAAGGTCCGTTACCTTGTTGACAAAGCCATAATCGATAACATAATTTTCCGATCGCATTATCGAATTACATCAGCCATCCTTTTCCTTTGTTGTATTATAGTTACAGCAAACAATTTAATTGGTAAGTAAACTGTACTGCTACTCTGCATGCATTGGTACCCAAATTTAATTTTTAGGAGATCCAATTCAATGTATTAACGATGGGGGAGTCCCAGGACATGTTATTAATACTTATTGTTGGATTACGTACACATTTACCCTACCCCATGAACAAAATAAACCTGTGGGTACACATGTCGCACATCCCGGTCTGGGAAATGAAAATCAGGAGAAGATGTACCATAGTTACTACCAATGGGTTCCCTTTTTCCTTTTCTTCCAGGTGTGGAAATAACTCGTTTATTATTGGAAAAAAATTACATCTTTACATCCAAAACTGAAGTGTTTTTATTCCTTTTTTTTTTAATATTTTAGGGAATTCTTTTCTATATACCACATTGGGTTTGGAAGAACTGGGAAGAAGGAAAAGTGAGGATGATTACTGATGGAATGCGAGGGTGTTTGGTAGGGGCCAAAGAAGAAAGAAGTCACCGACAGTCGCGCCTTGTTCAGTACCTTATCGAAACCCTTCACATGCATAATACGTACGCATTTGGATATTTCATATGTGAAGGCCTCAATTTTGTTAATGTCGTAAGTATAATAACTTAACAACGCAAACAATTTAATCAACTGTTGTGCTGTTATCACCAACGCGCGTACAAAAATAATTTAAACGAAAAAGTTAAACAAAATTATGTAGATACGAGATTAAAAATGGTCGTTTAATTGTAGATAGATAATAATGATACCAAAATAAAGATTGACACAAAAAGTAGTTTTTGAAGTCTCAAAAAATTTAACGAATCATGAGCTTCCATTATTTTTTTATCGAAAATCGTCTAGGTTCATGAGAAAATAAAAAAAAGAAGACCGAAAAAACAAAATCGAAACACTGCAGAAATGTTTTTGATTTTGTGTGAATTTTTCAGCTTTTCAACATATTTTTCACGGACAAATTTTTGGGCGGAACGTTCTTACAGTACGGTTCGGATGTGATATCGTTTTCAAATATGGACCAAGAGAATCGTACTGACCCCATGGTTCGCATATTCCCCAGAGTTACGAAATGTACATTCCACAAATTCGGTCCATCCGGATCGATTCAGAAGCATGATGCGTTGTGCGTTTTGGCGCTAAACATTCTCAACGAAAAGATATATATCTTCTTATGGTTCTGGTTTATACTTTTGGCCGTTTTGTCCGGCTTGGCTTTAGTCTACTCTGCCGCAGTGGTGCTATTGCCAAATACGAGAGAATTTATTTTAAGAAGACGATTTAGATTCGGAACGCCCGATGCAGTCGAAACAATTGTTAGGAAAACTCAGGTAAGACATTAAAACAAATGATTGACAAAAAAATTGAATATGAAATATTCTCAATTTTTACCCACTACACACATCCTCAAATTAATGAGGAAAAATTGTTGCTGTTGTCACACCCCCGCCGGGAATCGAACCCGGGCTCTTTGGCTTTACGCGCCAATGCTTTGACCACTAAGCTNCTAAGCTACGGGTTCGATTCCCGGCGGGGGTGTGACAACAGCAACAATTTTTCCTCATTAATTCGAGGAAGTGTGTAGTGGGTAAAAATTGAGAATATTTCATATTAAAACTAACTCACTTCGGGAAGATTTCTACATTGTATAAAAAAATTGAAGTTTCTATCCACTCTTTCATTGTTTCAAAAGTTGAATGCTTCTTTAAAGAGTAATAAGTGAATTAAAGTGATCATCATCAGTCCCAAGACTGATGTTCATCCAGATCTGTAACTATTTGTGTGCATTCTGACTTATCTAACTTTCTAGATTTCAAAAATTGGTACTTCTTCTGTTTTTCGTCTTCAATTGTTATATAAGCTCTTGTATTTTATTTAAGACTGTCTCTAGCTCCAGTGATGCAACTTCTTTTTTTGTTTAGGTTGGTGATTTCTTATTGCTGCACTTGCTGGGCCAAAATATGAACTTGATGGTGTTTGGAGAAATACTAGATGAGTTCGTGCGACGCTTAAATTTTGGTAGCAATAGCAATTTACCTTCAGCTCCGTCGACTTTGGAAATGAGTCCTATATATCCTGAGATAGAAAAATATGGAAAAGAAACGGAAACATAAATGGTCCCTTGAGCAAGAGACAGACAAAATGCTTATTTCTCTCCTCGCAGCATCACTGCAGCAATTGCATATAATAAGTTTTATGAAATGAACAAAAAGAAAATGTTGAAATTTTCCAAATCAAATGCCATTTTAGTTCGACGATCTCATTTTCATTTGTTTTATTGTGACATTCTTCGAAATATGTATTTTTTTTTAATTATTGATAGTGATTAAGCGTGCTAAGTAATTCCTTGTGCTTTTTTATGAAAATATTATTTTTTTATATATGTATAAGTTTATATATTGATAACGAAATGCATTGAAATGTGCTTATGATAATTATACCACTATTTTTTGTTCCAAAAAGAGACTGCATTAAAAATGATAAAAATATTTTCAATTTTTCTGATGTACTTTTATATATAGTATAAATAAAGATTTTAGATTAATATATTTTTCAAAGGTATACACGTATTATGTAAAATAACTTTCTAAAGACACCCTGTATATAGTTTTAGGAGCTTTGGATATGCAACACATTTAACATCAGTGAAATGGTTAGTCTATAGGTCACGTCCATAATTTCACTAGGCATAATTTAATAATAAGGTCTTATAAGAATGACAACATTGTTATTGTCATTTTCACTATAAGATGCTTGTGGTTATATTAGAAGCAGTGAAAAATTATATTCATTGTTCGTTTATCCTATTTTACAATTATTAATTTTGAACCATTCTATAAACTATTGTATGGTTCTACTTGTTACATTGTTAGTAGGTGCGTTTTCATTTTATTTCTTATTATGGTTATTAGCTAATTACGTTTTTCTAACCCTTTTTTTACAGATTGGCCTGTAAATTAAAGAAAATTGACGTTTATCTGGATACTACCGAAATATCGACAAATGAAATTGTGTGCAATGATGCAGTCATTGTCGTGTTTGGTTCTTCCTGTACTTCAATTTGCTTTTTGCTGTTTGTTCTTCCCCATAGATACCTTTCTTTTCATTACGTTGAAATGGTCGAAACATTTGGTAGTTTATTGAGGTGAGAATATATGCAACAATTCTGTTACCATATTCTCTAAATATTATGTGCAGAGACTAAATTAAAGAACATTTGAAAGTTATAAATGTAACATGTAGCAATTTACTTTACAGGAATATTATCAAAAGAGTTGGACATTGATTGAAGCAATCCTTTCAATTCATCCTAGATGTTCCAATGTCTTTTATCTATCTAAAACATAAACAAATGGTAAGTTACATTTATTTATTTATTTAGTCATAGGAGAAATCAATGCAATTGTTCCCAATATTGTATGTGCCAGACTATTACAACTCAAAAAGATTCTTTAAACAAACACGAAACCTAAATTTTATTGTAAAGTTTTAAAATTATTTAGACTTTTNGATTTTGATAGTCTATTATTTAATTGGTGAAAGTTATGGTTCTTAAATATTTTAAAATGAAGCTAACATAATATTGTTTCAACAGGATGCATTTAAATGTATTAAATGAACAAGGAGACAGAAAATAAGAAGGATTCAAAACCTGGAGAAGTGGAGCCCCTTTAATTTTCCCTCCCCTTGGGCGTGAAGGTGCAATTTCCAGAAAATATATTCAATCCGAATTACACTGTTGCATAAAAGAATGGTTGCTGTGCGATGTTTGGCTTATTTCACTTATTTCCTTTCATCAGCATCTACTAAGGAATAAAATTCGAGCACCGTATAGTGATACTCAAGGTGAGCTATTATTTTGAAGTTACTCAGTTTTCATAGTAATTTGCCACCTGTAACATCTATGGTTTTACTTCTGATAGTTATCTATTGTTCACAGCATAAATCGATGTTACCGTTTGTCTATGGAGTTCTCTTTTAACTATCTATTGTCCACTTTATAAGTTGACATCGTGCATCTACGGTTATTTCTATTGCCTTTAACATTTATGTATGACATGAATAAAGTTGACGTCTCGTCGCCTTTTTATAATTTAGGTGTTTTACTTGCGTTTTTGTGCATTATTTTACTTAATTTAAATCCCTTTTTTGATTGATTGTGCAATTAATACTCTTTTTTGTCCATCTCTACAGATCGTTTGACAAATGGGAGAGAAATAAAGTTCAAGTTGATGGTACTGAAACAACATGTACAATGTTTGGTGGACTTCATTCTTGGTTTGCTGTTTTCGTCTTCACCTTGCAACATTATGCAGTTAATTTTCAAGTGATGAGTGAGAGCAACTGAATACTTCTGTGAATTCCACTGAAATAAGAAATTTTCTGCATTGGCATTCCTCTTGGATTTGATTTGCTTTTCACACCTGCATACTTTGGAACATTACGGTCTATAGTTAATTAAGGTGAGAATACTTGATATTATTAATTTTAATTGCTCCATATTAATCTGTTACCACCGTATCTGTTTCAGGTCGACGTTGGAGAAGACAAAGATGACCCCGTAGTTAAAATAGTTCTATATCTTGCATGCTCTATGTACTAGAATTCAGGTTCATTTTGTTCAAATTAGTTCTTTTATTTTGCATGTTTTTTTGTAGTTTATTTTATTTAAATTAGTTTTTATTTTGCATGCTTATTTTTGTTCATTTAATTTAAAGTAATTGTTGAATGTAGATGTTTTTATTTTTTTTTATTTATTTAGTAGTAGTGTAGTAGTAGAAATAACACGTTTAGTAGTTGTAGTATAGTCTAACCTTGCTTACCTCTTCGCTTAGCTTACTGCATATTCTTCCTAATTTGCTTTGCATTTACCCTACGAGTTCTACATGATTCAACGTTTCGTTATCGTGTGTGTTTCTTCTNGGCGTGACCAATTCGCAATATATAATACGTAACATTCTTCTTCATTTTTTCCAATTAATTATAAAATAAAATCTTTATTGTTTCAGTACTTGAACCATTCTTCTGCGGATTTTTCTTTTACTATTTGGAGTTGTTGACCAAGAGGGTAGACTTTACAATATTGCTATTCCAAAGTTGTTCCATCCAAATGCATTGATAAGGTAGGATTTTTTTTTTTTCATTTCTTTAAATTTAAAATTAATTTCTCTCTTATTAAACGAGTTGAAAGTATCAAAATGTATTAACTTTGTTGAATGAGTGAAAAGAATTTTATAGTTGGAAATTACCGAGGAGCACTTTCAACCTCCAATATAAATACGTTCTAACTTCTTTGCTAAATTAAATTCCTGGAGTACCAAAATTTAGTAGTCTGCTCCTGCTGCACTGCAGACAAGAATACGTTGCAGTACAGTGGGTTGCCGAAAGAGGAGCAATCACAAGCAGTATTTAAAATTATTTCTTTTAATTATCATCCTACTTTTATCCAAAATTAAGCCTGTGCGCAGTTGTTTAAAAGTATAGATAGACATGCTACAGTGCGAGTCCAAATTTGTGAGCAGCTAATATTTTCGATATTAATAAAATAATCTATTTAAATTTGTTATAAACAGCCTAAGAAAGTAATTTTGATTTAGTAACATTAAATACTTTTGATGTAAATGAATGTTTTCCACTTTGTTTTGTGTATTAGCCGAATGTAGGTATTTTTACGATGCCTACTGTACATTACGATTAGATATACTATTTTATTGATAGTTTTTTATACTTAAAAATAGAGACATAAAACTTTATTAGCATTATTTGGGAAAATTGTGCCGTTTACTTTTCAATAAAATTTTCCGTTATAAAATGACACTATAAAAAATGTAATAAAGTAATAATTAGCATTGCTTGCGGTTTTTAAAATTTAAAATAATCTACCCTTTTTCTAGTTTGCTTATATAATAGTAACGATAAGAACAAAACAATGAAAGTTTAGTCTTCTGTCCGATAACAGTTTTTCCTTTCTTAGGTACCTAAATTCTTTCAATTATTTCTACCCTTTTAAGATAAACCTTCTGAATAGAATCTTGAATTCCTTCGTTAAGAACAAAATTTATTGGTTGGATTAAATTTAAAAAATTATTTACAATATTAAAAAAAAACAAACAAATCTGGGGCGAAGGTTCTTTTTTATTAACTTTACATTTTACACACCAACATATTCCCTTAAGGTGTAAGGCTTTCGGAAAATAACAATTAAAATAATTTAATAACTAATCCTAAATTAATTAACCATCAGGTTCTATTTAATTTAATACTAATTTTTACTTTTATTATCTTAATTCCATTTTACTTAATGTAACATAAAATTACCAATTTCCTAAATTTTTACTTTTATTATTAGAAAACAATCTGTCACCTTGAGGTTCTTAT
>NW_020439021.1:1331103-1346945 GCF_000699045.2 Agrilus planipennis
AACAATTACTTCAAATTAAATGAACAAAAATAAGCATGCAAAATAAAAACTAATTTAAATAAAATAAACTACAAAAAAACATGCAAAATAAAAAAACTAATTTGAACAAAATGAACTTGAATTCTATTACATAGAGCATGCAAGATATAGAACTATTTTAACTACGGGGTCATCTTTGTCTTCTCCAACGTCGACCTGAAACAGATACGGTGGTAACAGATTAATATGGAGCAATTAAAATTAATAATATAAAGTATTCTCACCTTAATTAACTGTAGACCGTAATGTTCCAGAGTTTGCAGGTGTGAAATGCAAATCAAATCCAAGAGGAATGCCAATGCAGAAAATTTCTTATTTCAGTGGAATTCACATAAATCTTCAGTTGTTCTCACTCATCACTTGAAAATTAACTGCATAATGTTGCAAGGTGAAGACGAAAACAGCAAATCAAGAATGTAGTCCACCAAACCTTGTAGATATTGCTTCAGTACCATCAACCTGAACTTTATTTCTCTTCCATTTGTCAGACGATCTGTAGAGATGGACAAAAAAGAGTATTAGTTACACAAACAATTAAAAAAGGGATTTAAATTAGGTAAAATAATGCACAATAAACTTGCTGAAACAATTTAATATTAGTTATGTTCACTAGATTTATTATTGTATTATTAATATATATTGTATTATGATAATAATTACCGTTGTTAGCATCCTGTGTCCCACGACTTATTTACAACCTCAATAGAAGCGTTCTTGAACATAAAAATATGTCTGATTGCCACAAACATTATATCTGCAAGTAGTTTGTCCATTGAATCCAAGGATGTCATCCCAAAGCAAGTCTATATTATAGGAGAAAAAACAAATCGTTAAAACACAATCTACTGAATAACAAAGCAAATGTGAACATTTTTAAATAGAACTTTTTAAAGGCAGAATAACCGCTTTGAGAAATTCTTACACATTTTAGTTACAAAGCGTACAAAATTTTTGGGGCGTAGTCAGATCGGTATTAAATATCTGTAATCATCGCCTAAATATGTTCCCAAAATTCAAAAATTTTAATAGCACCTTAATTATTCGATCTCAAATAAACAAAGAATTTATTTTTTAAGTAGATGAGTGAACATCCAAAATGGACTCTCGTGTTGCAAGCACGAAACCAACACGCCACCGAAGCCATTCACGCCAACAAAAATCTAAGCAACGCTAACCGAAACCTATCAATCATTAAATAGAAACGTATTCTACACAATCAAATGAAATTAAATAAGGATTAGGGCGAAACACCTATAGGCGTTGATTCCGTTTACGAACAGCAAAAATGGTGACTTACTTCCTCATCGAAACCTGAAGACGAAATGACACAAGCCGGAAGCAGAAATGCATAGATGAAAATTCCTTCTGTACCTATGATCCATAGGTCATAGATTTTATAGGTGCGTTCAGTTGTACTAACTCAGTTTAATTAGTAAATAGAAACTGAACCACCTTAAAAGAAAATTACTCCAATAAAACTCATGGATTGTCGGAATACATATATTTCGTTAATATATGGCTATTTTGTGGATGTCGTATGATCCACTTTTTTTAGCTAGGACTCTTCTAACTAGTCTATGATTCTAAGACGGTTCTGACAGTTATGTCTTTAATCTATGGTTTAAACCAACCTAACCCATAATTCTGACATTAGTTTTACTATTTATATATTTTTGTATTAGTGTATTAGAAAATTATGAATAAAAATATAAGGTACATTTAACAATTTAAAGTTATTTGAACATGTCTGCAAAGTTAGAAATCGAATGGACTCAAATAGCAAATAAGTTTATAACTTGGGGTTCGGAAATATGCCTTTATGAAACAGAATTTTTGAAAGACAAAACGATACCTTGTAAGTAAATAAACAGTATCGTGTATAAGTTTGAATCAAGTGTTTTGTTGCAGGTATGAAAATATCAAACAACTTAGCTGCCTTTCTCCTCACCACTAATCCAAATTATCATTATATAAAGTGCTTGGACATTTATCCAAAATCTAACGATATTTTACTGGCAGTTGGTCAAGGAAATGGCAAAGTTTCTCTTGTCACATTTGGACCGTCACAATTTGATTCTCAGGGTTTGCCGGGAAAAGAATTCGGTTTGTTGTGTGGTACTCAATTTTTGAACAGTTTAATAAAAATTGCTGCTTTTAGTACCTCGACATCCTCGTCAGTGCAACACTGTCGCATGGAATCGTATTGATTCCAATTTAGTAGCAGTTGGCTTAGATAAATATCGATCAGACCATTCTGTTCTATTATGGGATATAGTAAAATGTCCATTTTCTCCGGACTCAAATGGAGCCCTGAAACCTTCAGTTAGCTCTATGACTACTAGTACAGAGGTTTCTAAACCAGTTGCTGAGTTTGGAATGTCTGACATGACCGCTAGTTTGGCATGGTTTAATACAAATAGTAAAACTTTAGCTGTTGGGATGAACTTGAAAAATATCAGAATTGTTGACTTTAGAGGTATGGAAATAAAACATAAAAGATATGATATTTATTAACTTAGTTTATAGACAGTGTTAAAGTTGTGACATCTACCCCTACAAAAGCAGTTTTTGGTTTGTGTATGGAGCCTAATTTAGACAGACATTTGGCATCATACTGTGACAATCAGGTATGCATCTGGGATGTTAGAAACTTTGAAAAGCCACTTGTTACTCTCACATATCCTAAGCCTACATTAAAAATTGGATGGTGCCCGACAAGGTATATACTTTGTGAAAGTGATATAATCTTTTAGTAATTAATACTATTTTAGGCACAATTTATTAGCTTCATTACAACGGGACAGTTCTCTCATTAATTTATATGACATTCAACAAACAATTGTAGGTAATGAAGAAGTAGAACCATCAATTTTAGAGAGAGTTGTGATACCAAATTATAGTCAAAACATCACATCGTTTTCTTGGCATCCTACTGAAGAAAATCGCCTTTTGTCTATTACTTTAACAGGTTATTGAACCTGATTTACATCATTGAATAAGTAACAACAAGCAATTTTACAGGAACAATATCAGATTACATTGTATATGATAGGATAACATTGAATTGGGCACCGAACTCTAATGTAGTATGGACTTTTGGTCGAAAAACTATGAAAATATTAAACGAAAATAGTAGTTTGTATGATCCGCTCAAAGATATTTCTCACAAAATTAAGCAGAGGGCTTTGGATGGTTACGGACTTAAAGTGAGTTTTAAATTAATATTATAGAGCAAAATATTTGAAAAAATTTTAAGGAGGAACTTTCTAAAAACGGAGACATGGTAGATGACGTTCTGATAAAAAACGCATGGAAATGGCTACAACTTAGCGGAAAATTATCTGATGAAGGTATCTTGAGGGGTTACAATTCAAGACATCCTGGTGTCAGAACAGTCTTGAAAATTGATGGTGTTAATGTTAAATCCGATACAATATCCATATCTTGGGCAGATTTAGGAAATAGTAGTTGTCACAGTTCCGCAAAAATATATAGGTAAAGTACGCACTATAAATGTAAAACATTTTTATATTTATTTTATCCTAGACATGAAGATCGAGATAAAGCATTATACTTGTGTGGATGGAAATTTGATAAAGATAACACACTTTCAAAATTATTGGATCGATTAGAAAAAGAACATGCGTTCTCTAGAGCTGCTGCAATTGCAGTTTTCAATCTTAAAATTAAACAGGCTTTAGAGATACTAAGTAGAGGGGCGGAAAGTAGTTTCGAACATTCAAATTTGAATATAGTGGCAATGGCTCTAGCAGGATTTTCAGATGATAAAAATAGTGTATGGAAGCAAATCAGTGCAGGGACGAGAGCACAAATAGGAGACCCATATTTAAGAGCCATGTTTGCTTTTCTAACTGCTGAAAACTATAATTATGATGCTGTTTTGGTAATAATTTTTTTAAATGGTAAATAACAAAGTTTCTTGGTGGTAATCTTTTTCTAGAATGAAGACGGTATGTTGGTAGAAGACAGGGTAGCTTTTGCGTGTACATTTTTGTCAGATGGAAAACTTTTGGACTATTTAAAGGCATTGGCTATGGAACTTACAGAAGAAGGTAATTTGGACGGTTTATTACTTACAGGTGAGTAAAAAGACGTTAATTTCAATATAGATGGAAATAACAATTTTGATCGTTAGGCAATAATAGTGATGGTATGCAATTACTTCAACAATATTTAGATGTAACAGGAGACATTCAAACTACTGCCTTGATAGTTGTGAAAGCCTTTCCTATTGAATCGTATACGGAAAAGTCAAAAGAATGGGTTACCAGGTACTTAAAATGTGCGAAATCAGTATCATTTTACAATAAAAGCTATTTTATTTTTAGTTATCGTAATCTCTTGGACGTTTGGCAATTATGGAATGAAAGGGCACATTTTGATATAATGTTAAACAGCTACAAACCTACTGAGAAACCGCCACAACAAGTGTATGTTTCGTGTAATTTTTGTGGAAAAAGCATATCGGCTTATATGCAAGGGTTGAACAGAGGACGTGGTCCCTTTTCTCGAATGGGTAGCACTGCAAATAAGCTAAAGGTAGTAGCAATATATGCAACATTTCTCCTTTTTTAATTATTAATTCAATTACTGGAATATTTATTTATTTATGGTAGATGTCTTCATGCCCTAACTGTCGCAAACCATTACCACGTTGTGCGATATGTTTAATGCATATGGGAACGACGATGGGGAAACATATAAATGGCGATGTTGATTCCAACAAATTAGTAGAATTTTCTCATTGGTTCACGTGGTGCCAGTCATGCAGACATGGAGGGCATGCCTCTCACATGATCCACTGGTTTAGGTAAAGTGTAAGAAAGAAAATTATTCACAACATCTTAAAAGTACAAATATGTTACAGGAATCATTCCGAATGTCCTGTAACCCCTTGTTCATGTAAATGCTTTGCTATAGATTCTTGGAGTAATGAAGATGTGTGATTAAATACAATTAAGAATCTAAAAAGTGTAAAATAAGAATCGTTATGTAAGAGCATTAAACAAGGTTCTAAATAATATTTAAAAAGACTGGAAGTGAATTTTTTGTTTCATGTTTTAGTTGAAATTTTTAATAAAGAATGATATACTTTAAATATGTTTCATTAGTTATTGCATTTTGTTAATACATATATAAATAAGAAATATTGGTTACTATAAAAATTGTGTAGTAAATTAAAAGACCGTGATAACAGTGATATCAACACTTTTATTGACATTTAAAAAGCATCACATATATAAAACATTAAATATATAAAATTAAAAATATCAAATATGCTCTTGTCAACGTATGTCGTGCAACTCATTGTTTATTGTCCAGCTCGTCAAGAAAAAAAATTAATTCAAAATGTAATGTAACATTAAGGCTATATAAGAATAAATACAAAAATCTACTTTACTTAAATTACTTTAATTCTTAATGAATGTCTTGAAACTGAAGGTATCACAAATATATATTTCAAAACTAATTGATTGATATAAGTGGGCAATTATTGAGCCGTTATCAAACGCATTTAAAGCTGCCGTATATTATTCTGCAAAATTGAAGTTACAAAAATCAAATTTCATTCATTCTGTTATATTTTAATTAAAAAAAATAGATAATGATTATATCAAACGTTATTCATTAGTTTAAGAAAGAAAGAGGGACTTTAATCACATTTAAGTGCTCCATTACAAATTAGTATTAATAATGTTAAAATTAATAATTTTGCCTTACTATTACGTTACTATCGTTTGTTTTATGGTGTGCTGTAAGAAAAACAACATCCATAGCCTTAAACAACAGAACTAGAAAAACTATATGAATAGTAACAGTTTTGTAAATGTTTTAAAGTTTGGTATAAAATTGATTTTCAAAACTAGATAAATATGCGCTTTGTAAAAAACTGCCAACTAAACCGATTTTCTTTGTGTTACATAACAGCCATATCTACAACTAATCACAAATAAAACATCACATACATGAACATTGTTAAATAAGAACACATTTGAATTTTTGTAGCTTCTTGCGCTTTTTCTTTTCATCAATTTGTGGTTGATTTCGTATTATTCTTACAACCTTAAAGAAAATAAGCAAGATATGTATTTTTGATACAATATGAAAGGCCGTTGCAAGTTGCAAGGTAAACAATAGGGGTTGTCCATTCAGAATTTCACCTTGTTGGATCCCTCTCTACCCCTTCGTCACACTTTCAGAAATTCCCCTAACAAATATTACGTCACAGAAGCTCACCCCCTCTATAAACGATCGAATTTTTCTCTTCGAGAGGTGCTTCTTAGAGAAGTTTTGAAGTTTAACAAAAAATAAAACATGCTTATTTACAGGCTTTTAAGTACTTAAGAATGACATTTTATCGTAATCAAAAATTTGAAGAACTTCTAAGTTAAGAAAAAAAAAATTAAATTGAACTGCGAACATCACATTCCCCGCTTGACATATCTCGTCACCCTAATTAAAATCCTTCCTCCTTCTTGTTTGCTAACGTAACTTATCAACTGCACCATAAGTGAATTACCCTTACAGATGCAGGTATAAGTAACAACTACAAGTGTTCAATTCCTTCAAATTCGAAATTTTGAGTTTTTTCAATACTGTGATGTCAAAGGAAAATGCTATAATATAATAATTTATTTCTTTGCATGCCTTATAGGTTTTTGGAAATTGCTTTTTTTCATTTAGTTTTTGAGATATATAATATCTTTCCTAATATCTCTATCAGCTCTTTTCGTCACTCAGAGAGAATGTGGTAAATAAATACATTCATTTGAATTTCAAAAACTGTTTATATTATTATAGGGGTAAAGTAGCAACAATGGGAAAAGGGCCCAAATCATCCACATAAGGGACAGGTAAATACTTGATAATGTTTGATTGCTTACCTCATGAAAGCAGGCATCAATATTTAGAGGGGGATCTTTAGCACTAGTTTCAATGTAAGGTATCCCCAGTTTGTTGGCGAGTTCACGACCTTGTTCTTCAGTAACTTTGCGTAAATGGACTAAATCTACTTTGTTGGCCACCAGAAGCATAGGGTAAGTGTCCCTACAAGTAAATAGTGTTTTAAAAAATAATAATGCAGACAATTAGAATAATGTGCATTAAACTTAGTATAAATACGATAATATTTAGAAAAAATTATAATCCTACCTGTCTTTTACCCTGAGAATTTGAGTATGAAAATGTACAATATTCTCATAACTGTTTTTATCGGTTACAGAATAAACCAAAAGAAATCCGTCTCCCTTTCTCATATATTGCTCTCTCATAGCACTGAATTCTTCCTGACCAGCAGTATCTAACACTAAAATTGCTATAGTAATTAGAAATTCTAAGCAATATAATTGAGGTTATGTGCAAATGATACTGTTTTTCATTTTTGTTAAATAACACTACATATTTCATTTAATTGTGTACTTACCATCTAAAATACACCACTGTCCATCTACTTCTACATGTTGTAAATAGCTGTCCTCAATAGTTGGGTCGTAGTCAGTTACAAACAATTTCTGAAAGAACTGTATTGTAATGGCACTTTTCCCAACACCTCCATCTCCAACTACAACGAGTTTAATTGTGGGAAGATTTTCATTCGGTGGCCTCGTCATTGCACCCCTCGTGCTGAACTTTCTACCTTTGCTACCTATTGTGCCTTATAGCCCTTACCAGTTTGTCTTAATATCTAAGTTGTCTATAAACACACGCGGATTATTTACTAAGTAGTTGTTCATTACTTCAAAAAATTGAAATAACGTTAACAAACAGAAAAAATAAAGATCAAAACAAATAATACGAGCAGTGATTACTACCATGAGTCTTGAAATGCTAGAGATGAGACGTAATAAACAAATTGATTGCACTTACCGCTGTAACATGGCTCGAAAAATTTTATTTACTTGTCTTATGACATTAGCTTATTTTTAGAATTCACATTCTTTCCTTGTAAAGACAACAAAAACAAACTGCTGCCCTTACCATTTTTGATTCACTCCGTTCACAATCCTCTTCAAAATTTAACTGACGTAAGAGAGGACGTCACTTAGCGCCCCATCTTTCGCTATGATCGACAATTACAATATCTATATACCGAGTGTTTCTTTCAGTTTAAACTTAATAAGGCATCAAAAGTAAAAATTGCTTAAATTTAAAATTGATGCCTTAAATACTCATTTGAAAGAAAACCAATAAACAAATTTTTACATTGTACCTAGTAATTTAATTCATAATAATATTTATAGAGTAACATAATTTAAAAATTAAATTGTTTTACACGTAATTATTTAATTTCACAATGGAATATAAGTAAAACCATACAATATAAATGGTGAAAATGTTTTCTCAAAAAAACAATGCAGTATACACATACTTTTATTTTTTTGGGAACTTCGATAAGCGTTAATAACTAACTTTTAGGTGGTGGTTCCAAAAGAAACAGTTACATTAGTTTTTTTTATTATTTAGTCAATTTCTTAATGATTAATGTTAAAATACACAAAAAACAAAACTAAACAAAAAAAAAATAAGAATTTTTGTTCTCTTATATGTGTTATAAGCCCCGTATTTGCTAGCGTCAGCGTTATATTAAAAACAATATAATTCATAGGGATCCATAGAAGTAGATAATTTTTTTATAACAAAAATCGTAAATACAGTTTATAATTTTGTAATAGACAAATACGACTATTTTTGTAATATTTGTTAAGAAAACTAATATTTTTATAAGTATCAATATCGCGTAGTGTGTTTACCGCAGAAATAATTTTTCTTTACTTACATGTAAGTAAATATACTGCTGTACAGTTTATACATATGTTAAACTGTTAACTAACTATCTGTGCTCATATTTATTTGATGTTATGTACATATATATGCAATCTACGTACTAGTAAGCAATGCGAAAATTAAACATACCGGGATTGTTCGAGATGAATAATTACAAAATAACAGCTTGCTTAACAAGCTCTTTTTATTAATAAATAAATTTGCATAGAGATCTAGGAAATAGAATCATTTGTTATAAATCTGGAAGTTAATCATGCAAGGTAAAGGATTTAGAAATTAGAAATTCCATTAGGAAATCAATGCTAATTAAATAAGGAAAAAAACTTAAACGATTTTGCCAATGTTTCAAAGTAAATTTTGTTCCGAATTCCGTAGAACATGGAAGATTGTATAGTCCAAAGCCTTTGTCGATGCCATTAAAATATCGGGTTTATAATGAAAAAGTATTTTTAAAAAATAAAGATTACCCGGGACAACAAAACGGACTTTACATCTCCTTAAAATATTATTGGAGTAAAAGTTAATTCATCTGTCCTTTGGGACCATTTTGATCGGAAGTTTATTAAATTTTCGACAACTACTTTAATAAGTAAATTATAAAACCCTGCAAACGTAACCCTGTGCTGTTGTATTAACCAAAGGAATTTAAAAATCATGAAAGTTAGCCTAGGGTATAAAATCACCTCGGCAGGTAATTCTATTTGGGAAAATACACAAGCATATATTTATATCATTTGTAACGGTAATTTGAATAAAACGTCAGCAGTAATTAATTAGTGACTTTAAAAAGTCGAGACTGGAACTGAAAAACCGACCAATAGCTAGTTAAGGGTTGTTGCTTTTATTTCACCCTAGTTTGTGAACAAATTGAAAGTGGCCGCACACACTAGCGCCCCTCTCGTTGCGGTCGGACCGTCGCCGGCACCGTTTCCCGTACCGTGCCGCTACCCTGTCCATTCCGGGGGTTTATTTTCGGTACAAGGGGTTGTAAATCGTGATCAATATGGGTACGAAGACCTCAATGTCGGTCGAGAGTGTGCGCAAAGGGCACCGCTAAAAGGCATGCGCTCAATTACAGCAAAACAATGCGATTTTTTTTCCGGACAATATTCGAATAACTAGAAAAGTGTGACGTAAATGCAAATGCATCCGTGGAGTTTTATGTGCGAGGGGGTGACAGGTGCAAGGATTGGCAGCGGAGGTACGTAATTGTTGAGTTTTTTGTGAGGCACGAGAAAGGGCGCGATTATTTAACAAAAAAAGTTCTTTGACGATTATGTAATTCAATTCCGTCAAAGGATAATAATTACCTAAATTAGCTTTTATTTAACTATACGGTTTTTAAAAAAATTACGGAAAAATCTTTTGAAAATGGTCCCCGAAAATAATGAAAAATTCTCGTTGTTTTCTTCATTATTTTAATCAAAAGGTACCATTTTGTTATCATTTATTTGTCAGCATAATTAGTACTTACGGTAGATGTATTATTGTGTTTAATTAATGGTCTATTAAGAAAGTAGGACAAATATTATTACAGGCTAGCAGCAATTAATAATTCTTCTTTATATGTGCAGTTTACTGTGTCTCATGTGTATAAAATCTATGTATGCGTATTTATGTGTTGATATTATTTGCATTTATGAGATATGCAAATTACTTTTATTTAACGTAAGTCAAATATTTAGTAATTATTACATATATGCACTAAAATATTTGGGGTAATTATTAGATAATAATGTTGTTATTAATATTATTTTTCACATTTTGAACTATTGTACTTACGAAATGGGTATATGTATAAAAACTAGTGGCAAATTTCAAATAAATTAGTACAGGTATAATAATAATTTATACTTTTTGTGTTGAATCAAAACGTACCGACTATATACCGAGTGTTTCTTTCAGTTTAAACTTAATAAGGCATCAAAAGTAAAAATTGCTTAAATTTAAAATTGATGCCTTAAATACTCATTTGAAAGAAAACCAATAAACAAATTTTTACATTGTACCTAGTAATTTAATTCATAATAATATTTATAGAGTAACATAATTTAAAAATTAAATTGTTTTACACGTAATTATTTAATTTCACAATGGAATATAAGTAAAACCATACAATATAAATGGTGAAAATGTTTTCTCAAAAAAACAATGCAGTATACACATACTTTTATTTTTTTGGGAACTTCGATAAGCGTTAATAACTAACTTTTAGGTGGTGGTTCCAAAAGAAACAGTTACATTAGTTTTTTTTATTATTTAGTCAATTTCTTAATGATTAATGTTAAAATACACAAAAAACAAAACTAAACAAAAAAAAAATAAGAATTTTTGTTCTCTTATATGTGTTATAAGCCCCGTATTTGCTAGCGTCAGCGTTATATTAAAAACAATATAATTCATAGGGATCCATAGAAGTAGATAATTTTTTTATAACAAAAATCGTAAATACAGTTTATAATTTTGTAATAGACAAATACGACTATTTTTGTAATATTTGTTAAGAAAACTAATATTTTTATAAGTATCAATATCGCGTAGTGTGTTTACCGCAGAAATAATTTTTCNCGACTAAAACTGATCAAAGTTATTAAGGCAGTCATAATTAGCTGAGTGAGTGGCACTTTTATGTGAGAAAGATATACCCACAAATTACTTATATACAGGATGTCCTATTAATGGACCTGTTAGACATCCTAGACAGTTTGCTTTTCAGTATTACTAACTGCATGTTTATTATATCCTTTAGGAATCAAAATGTTAATAAGTATTACCATCTAAATCGAATAAGTATACTTCTATTACATTCTTAGGTAATATTTCCTTAAAAATAAACCTTGTATTGCAAAAATCAAACAATATACAATTACTTCATTTAAAACCAGTAATACGCTAGTCAAATTTATAAAATATAATAAATATAAAACTGATAAAGCATCAAAATCAGGAGTTTATTTATTGGAATATGGGGACTGTAGTCAAGTCTATGTCGGACAAACTGGAAGATCCTTCAATCAAAGGATTATAGAACACAGGAGGTGCTATACAAATGGGAACGCTGATTCTACATATGCAGAAAGAACATTTATTAAAGGAGAAACCAATGTTTTGGTGAAACAGTTGTTGTGAACTACTAATATATATTTTTTTGAAACTTTACTTTCGTTTCCTTCAATTAAATTGAAAAGGATACATTTTGTTTTGTTTGAGAATCGTAATTTAAGAAAACTTTCCTTCTTTTTGGATGAAAAACTGTACTGTAGATAATAAAGAAACTTTCGTAAATAGGCCTGAACAATTTGACCTCTGCTGGTTTTACATGCCAACCATTGTATAGATACTGACAAACAAGAAGAAAGTCACGAAAGCTTTTGGATAGAAACCCCGGCATTCAACAAATTACGTTGACTTTCAAAAGAATGTGAAAGCGTTAGAATAGAATGATGAGGGTTGGTAGTAAGGTGTTATTTACTAGCCACAAAGGGTGGGAACCGTCGTTCTTAAAAGGGTGTATGCATTTTGAAACATTAAGGCGTAAATGCCCAACAAAAAATAAAGAATGTTTTGTGTTTTGTGCACCAAAGAGGTTATTATCCAATTCGCTTGTGACTTTTTTTGTAATTTCCTACTTTGTAGATTCAGATTTAATTCATTCTAGAAAATAATTTGCTAAATACCTAGAATAATTAATTTGCTAACCATTATCTTTTACATATGTCTAAAATATAATTGAAAATAGAAAGCGCGTATGTTGATTTGAAGACAAATTACAATTAAGTAAATAATAGATAATGTTTTGTCAGGATTTAAAAAAAAAATAAAACAACCAAATTAATATCCTTTTAGAAAAATAATGGATGTAAGAAAGGCAATCATAAACTAAATATATGTGAGACAAAGACATGACATGTTTTATCCCTAATAGAAATGATTAGTAGTTAACTTTTTATATCACAATTATTATAAATTTTTATAAAGTTATCACAAAATTTGGTGAATGCGCCGGGTAAAAATAATTATTCAGTTAGAGAAGTGTTGTAACAAGATTGTTTCAAGTAAATTGATAACTATTGCTAATATCCTTAGTAATGCAATTTTTCGTTTAAAGATTTTTGATGAGAAGCAGGAAAAGGTTTGACACTTCTGAGAATGTGGAGTTCAGTAATTCCTCAAGACGTAGAAAGTGCCTCTCCTTCGGCGAGGTCTAAACATAGCGCTACCTTGGTTGGAAATTATGTTTACGTATTGGGTGGAAGGAATGGCAATTTACCGATGAAAGACTTTTGGAGATATAATTTAGGTGAGCGAGCAAATTTAATAAACTTCGCTTTGCCTCAAGGAGACACAGGTAGGTACCTACTAATAAAATAAGCAGCGCTTCAATTTATACGAATCTTCTGATACATGATCGAAGAGAAACTTGAAGGGATTTAGACCCGACATCATGGGTTAGTTTAACTTTTTAAATACGAGAAAAAATTTAAATAAAAGAATACAATCTAATGTGGAACTAGGAAATGAACCTCTAAACTTCCAGATTAGTTTTTACTAAATGCCTTTGTTAAAACTAGAATCAACTAATGCTCAAAATTTAATATCAGTTAAAAATAGTTCTTACTAGACAAAATGCGTTTTTCCGAAGCAATTCAACTCCTTCCTATATCCTATCCTAATCATCTCTAACTATTCCCAAATAGTAAACTTTTTACTCCTGTTTCTGCTTTAAGTATGCTTCTTACTGGCCCTCTCATCATTATCATAAGGTCATCAGTCCTAAGACTGGTTGGACAGGTACCTCCACTCTTTCCTATCCTGAGCTAAACTTCGCATTTCCCTAAAACTAGAACAGCCCACATCCTTAACTATTTGCGAACAGTAATCTAATCTAGGTCTACCTCTACCCCTCCTAACTCCTGTTTCTGCCTCTAATATGTCTCTGACTAGACCTTCATGCCTGAGAAGGTGTCCTACCAACCTATCTCGCCTATTTTTTATTGACTTCCATAGAGTCCTCTGTTCTCCTATTCTTTCCAATACCTCTTCATTTCTAACCTTTTCTACCCACGATATCCTCATCATCCGCCTATAACACCACATTTCGAACGCTTCTAACCTTTTCTTTTCCGCCGCTCCCACTGTCCATGTTTCGCCCTCTATGCCTCAGAAAATGTCCTATCATCATCATGTCTTATCTTTAGCTTACTGACTTATATAATGCTCTCTGTTCTTCTATTACCATTTCTATTACTCCCTCATTTCTAATCTCCTATTCATGGTATTTTCGCATTAACACTTCAAACGTTCATCTTGTGCCTACATATATTTGTCACATATATTTTTGTTACGATATGATATCACTTTCGTATATAGCTTTGATATTTTTTCCCAATTCAACATTGTAATGTATAATTCAATTCTTTCTATTGTAAATATTTCCTATTGTTATTATGTAAATATCTTTTCAAATGTATCTCCTCAAAACCTTTTGTATCTGTACCTTTCTATTATTCTCTCTACAAATTACTTTATTACTTGTACTTTCCACTAATCCCTTAACATTTTAATTTCGTTTACTAACAGCATGAGGTGTATAATTCTTATTGCTTCTTAATTGCATTTTAATATTGGGTTTCTAGGTACATTGGGGCGAAATCTGTTTCTTAGTATTTCATCTAATCACTCTTTCCAAGTTTCATTCTCTTCTGATTCGATCCCTACTTTAGTTAAAATACTTCTAGCTCCACCCTTTTAATCTTCGTTAAAATTTATTTTCAAGACTACTAACACTTCCGATCTATTATTCAACTGTTCTACTTCATCCTTCAGCGATCGTTAATTAAATTTGTTAAGTTTTAATTGTGTTTTATTCAGTAATTTTACTTTTGCAAAGTGTGTTTAATTCCACCAAAAAACCTAAATTGGTGACCCCTACGAAGAACAAGTAGAGAATCTTCTGAGTGCCCGACGAAGAACAAGTAGAGAATCTTCTGAGTGCCCGACGAAGAACAAATAGTGCCCGACGGAAAAGCGAAAGTGCGATCCAGCGAAAAGCAAAGTATTATCCAACAAATAGTGACAAAACTGTGGTAGTACACGTCCAAAAAACTGTAAGTACATTTGCTGTGTATTATTTGTGTGTGCGCGAGTCGTGATTGTTTCTCGAAAATGGCTTTGCACAATTCTGTCGGGAATAGTAGCCAGACATCAACCGATTCAGAAATCGCATTGTCCGTCAACCGCGTCGCATTTCGTGTACCATCGTTCATCCCTGCAGATCCAGAGTTATGGTTTGCAATGGTGGAAAGTAGCTTTGCAAATGCGAAAGTGACTACCGACGCCACCAAGTTCAGTTGCGTCATAGAAGCCTTGGAGCCACGATACGCCTTAGAAGTTAGAGACATCATAGTCAACAAGCCTGAAAGGGACGCATACGAGATACTAAAAGCAGAGTTGGTCAAAAGGCTCAGCACGTCCAAGGAGCAGAAAACCAGACGCCTACTAGAGATGGAAGAGTTAGGGGACCGAAAGCCGTCGCAATTTCTCCGTCATCTAAAAGGACTTGCAGGCAGCACCGTTCCCGAGTCCATGCTGCGGACGCTGTGGTTCGCTCGCATACCAACAAGCATGCAAGCTATTTTAGCCGCACATCGCGACCTATCATTAGAAAAGTTGGCTGACATAGCTGACTCTATTATGGACCTAACGGACAATTGCCCACGAGTAGCAGAAACCATGTTGTCCCCTGGTGATCAATTAGCAGCACAACTACAGCAGCTAACTCTTACGCTACAGAGAGAGATCGCATCAATTAAACAAGAAGTGTCCGAATTGCGATACCAGCATAAACAAAGGTCAAGATCGCGTTCCAGTTCACGTCCTCGTTTCCGAAACCGCAGTGCATCCAGTGGTAGTTGTTGGTACCATAGGAAATTTGGGTCCAACGCCCGAAAATGCACCCAACCCTGTTCTTTCCAGACGACAGATTCGGGAAACGCTAC
>NW_020439021.1:1348224-1349509 GCF_000699045.2 Agrilus planipennis
AAACGTACCGATAAAGCAAACGGACTACAGAAACTTAATTAGTGTATTAAAAATAATTTTATTAGTGTGAATATAAAGGTTTTAAAAAAAATATTTTTCAAGAAAATTAGACAAACTTTTCCGTAAGTATTATTTAAACTTAATATTTATAATATTTCTAAAATAATACCCGATTTGGTATTTGATAAAATATTGAGCTTAAAAAATTCAATAAAAACACTGCAAACATGCATGAATATGAAAGAGAAGTGAATATATTAATGTGAGCCAATATGCCGAATACATTTGTTCGCTTTATAAAGTCCATAAAAAATCAATAGGAGACGTACTTCTTGTTCAAACAGTTCCAGAAGAATGAAAGTGGTGAATAATGTTCAGGGGGACTTTGTACTCCTTATTGTTTTGCATTTTTGTCATTATCTCTTTCAACAGTGAGTCCCGTCGTTTGCGTGAAAGTAATATCAACACCATGCATTCGTTTAAGGACTCTTCGGGATTCAACAGGGTATGAGGGCATTTGAGTACGGAGGATTAAATTGTGGAGGGTGTAAAGAGAGAATTGCTCTCAAACAAACGTAATGTGGTTATATCTGCATATGAAGCATCACAAGAATCCTTTTTAGCTACTAGTTATAATTTTAATTTATTCTAAAATAAAATATACAAAAACCGATAACTAATGATTACAAAAATTGTTGTATTCTTTCACATTAGAATCGGTTTTAATTGGATACAAGTGACCTAAATGTGTAAAGTGTGATTATTTCTCATAGTGAGAAATTACCAAATATTAAAGACCTAATAACTCAGAGAAAAATTTTTACGTACAAACAATTTACGAAAGAATTGGGAAAGTGAAAACACTTTTTCTTGTAAGAATGTCAATGAATATAAGAAATATGAAATCATTTTTCACACCAAGACTTCTGAATAATGTATCCATTGCGTGTGTTAGATGGTGTTTTCTTCCAAACATCTAATGGCTTTTCCGCAGTAATGGAATATCGAAACGTAATGGCCTTATTTTTCGGAAATAGTTTTTATTTGAATTGAATATATGCTCGGGATAAATTATCGAATAGGGAAATACTTAAAAAATTTGAAGAAACAAGAAGAAATATGTACACTCTGAGGTAAAATTTTACGGAAGTAAATTAAAAAGTAATTAATGGTAGAAGGCTTTACTTATTGAAACTTCATAATCAATTAAAGGAAACGAAAGTAAAGTTTCAAAAATATATATTAATTGTTCACAACAATTGTTTCACCATAACATTGGCTTCTT
>NW_020439021.1:1351669-1434089 GCF_000699045.2 Agrilus planipennis
TGTGGCTACACATATTTGCCACATATATTTTTGTTACGATATGATATCACTTATATATTTTTGATATTTGATATATTGATATTTTTCCCAACTCAATATTGTAACGTATAATTCAATTCTTTCTTTTGTAAATATTTCCTATTGTTATTATGTAAATATGCTTTCAAATGTATCTTCTCAAAACCTTTTGTATCTGTACCTTTCTATTATTCTCTCTACAAATTACTTTACTACTTGTACTTTCCACTAATCCCTTAACATTTTAATTTCGTTTACTAACAGCATGAGCTGTATAATTCTTATTACTTCTTAATTGCATTTTAATATTGGGTTTCTAGGTACATTGGGGCGAAATCTTTTTCTTAGTATTTCATCTAATCACTCTTTCCAAGTTTCATTCTTTTCTGATTCGATCCCTACTTTAGTTAAAATACTTCTAGCTCCACCCTTTTAATCTTCGTTAAAATTTATTTGCAAAACTACTAACACTTCCGATCTATTATTCAACTGTTCCACTTCTTCCTTCAGCGATTGTTAATTAAATTTGTTAAGTTTTCATTGCGTTTCATTTAGTAATTTTACTTTTGCAAAGTGTGTTAAATTCCACCAAAAACCTAAAATCTCTACCGCGTCCAGAATTCACGCACTCACTCAGAGCCGTGTATGAAGCAAATACTTTAGTAATCTTTCTCAAATTTTCAAATCGATTAGCCGTTCCTTTCTTAAACAATTTTAAATTTCTCTGTTTAAAAATTTTGATTACCAAAAAAAAAAACGATTTCAATAACAATAATTTAAAATTATGATTTATTTTATTTCTAAATCAATGTACAAAAATATTAAATTCGGGTCAGGACTCATTCCAGTAAGCGTTAGAGTAGTATCGAGGTTGCTCTTTCTTTTATGATGCTGCTTATATTTTTTTAAAAGTACGCAATTTTAAATAATTGCCTATATAAAAGATGCATTGCTGTTTTCTGCCTTTTTAATAAAAAATGCGGAATATAAAGAAGAAACGACGTTGTTATAGTGACTGGAAAATGGCAACAACTGAAACCCAGCGGGGATAAACTACCCTGTTTGCAAGAACACTCGGCGGTCGTATATAAAGACTGCATATACGTGTTCGGAGGAGAAGTGAGCTTTTCAGCCGGGGGCGAAACACCCTTATGGGTGTACGATATTAAGAATAATAGCTGGAAGAAGATACAATCAAAAAATGGTAAAAAAAACAATTAAAGCTTTCCGGTTTATTAATAATGTACACCTACCTAATATTTAACCAAAATAGAGATTTTATTTAATTGTATTATTAGGTTTGATAGCTACAAACTATCCTTAATTGCTTTTAGGAACAGCTACTCCTAAAGGACGTAGAGGACACACTGCACTGGTACATAAAGGCAAAATGTTTATTTACGGTGGTTATCAAGATTTACGGGGTTCATGCAGTGAATTATGGACTTTCAACTTTGGTAAGCCGTTCTCTTTGAAATAAAATTTCCTTTTTAATTGACACAGTTATAAAAAGTGCTTTTTCAAAGGAATGAAACTGAAATATTATAGATGATAGAGAAATAGTACAGATGAGAGTTTGCAACGTTCTTTAATAATCCGGTAGAAAAAAAATCCGGTAACAGGACTAACAGTGTACATACCTACATCCTTTTTAATGATTAGTAGCAAGCCAGCCCTTTAAAATCTGTTGATAATGCTTACCTTTCAGCACATCTTGTCCTACTTTTTATAAATCGATATGTTCGTTTTATTAGAAGCCGCTGAATAAGCATAGGTAGAATAACAAATCCTCTTAAAGTCTGAAACAACTCGAAAGGCATTTGAAGTGACTTTAAGACTTCATATAGGCACCGAGATTGTTATACAAAAACAGTAATATTAGGCAGAGACTTTTCCTTCTACTTCTTTTAAGAATAAATCTGCAAATTAAAACGTTTTGTTCTATCTCTTAGATTTTATAACAGTTTATCTTATGCAAATATACCAAATTGACGTTGTATTACAAGAATATCATCATCATAAGGCCGTCAGTCCTGAGGTTGTTTGGACACATCTCCACACTTTCCTATCTTGAGCTAATCTTCGCATTTCCCTAATACTAGAACAACCCAAATCCTTAACTATTTGCGAACAGAAATCTAATCTAGGTCTACCTCTACCCATCCTAACTCTCGTTTCTGCCTCTAATAAGTCTCTGACTAGACCTTCATGCCTGAGAAGGTGTACTACTGATTTATCTCGCTTATTTCTTATTGACTTTCATAGAGTCCTCTGTTCTCCTATTCTTTCTAATACCTCTTTATTTCTAACTTTTTTTATCCAGGGTATCCTCATCATTCTCTTATAACACTACATTTCGAACGATTTTAAACTTTTCTTTTCCGCTGCGCCCACTGTCCATGTTTCGCACCCGTACAGCGCCGCGCTCCAAACATACATCTTTAACAATCTTAGAAGTGACTTATAAGTCTCATCGGTTTTACCTACTTTAAAATTTTCTTCTACTTCTTTACACCTCCTATCAATCCAATGTTCCTTAGCTGCCCTACGCTTCCTAATTATTTTCCACTTTATAGCCTTATATATATTCTGTCCTTCTTCGTCTGTCCTGTTTTTGTATTTGCGCTTTTCTTCTGTTAATTCTACAATCTCATTTGTTATCCAGGCTTTCCTACTTTCGTTTTGTTTAAGACCTGGCTTGTCTGTAGCTGCTAACTTTAGGCACGTTTTAATACAGTTCCATTCTATCTCTATGTCCCTGTCATTCGTTTCTTCAGCCGCCTTTTGAAAATGAAAATGCTGGTGAAACAGAATTCGTAGTAGGTGCCCAAAAGTAAATGACTAAAACTTTGGGGAAAGAGTTTGTTGCAGATAAATAAATAAATGCTCATTATTCGAACAATTTGAAAAGTTCAGTTGTCTTGTTTTAGAAACCTATTCGTGGCATCTTCTCTCAAGTTCATCACCGAAAAAATATAACACTGACACCTGTCCACCAGGAAGACATAAACACTCTGCCGTGCTACATAACGACAGTATTTGGATATATGGCGGAATGACTGATTTACAGGAACGGGCTGACTTTTGGAAATGGGACACCACCATGAACAGCTGGACTTGTATCAAAACAAAAATTAGTCCTGGACCATTGCACAGCCATGCCGCTTGCAGATTACCTTCCTCGATGATTATATTTGGAGGTGAACGGGATGGCCACCCAACTAATGATCTTTGGAAGTACAGCTTTTGTAAGTAACGAAATTTGAAAATATTAGATATTGTACCGAAAACGTTGTTTCTTTATGAGAATTTTCTTTATTAGGTTCTAAAATTGTTTATTGAGGTTTGAAAGAAATTATTACATTTGAAAATACTTTTGTAGAAATGATTTTTTATTGTATATGTGAGAATGCCGTGCTACTTGCACGAGCATGACGTCATTTCGAGACGAGTTAAAGAGCGAACTTGTTGAAAGTTTTTTACGATAATGTTGTGACCATGGTAAATGGCGTGCTGGGTAGTTAAGCCTTCTAAGTTTCCGGCAGTTTTATAATTTATAAACCATGATAAACTTTTGCACACAGTTTCGCAACTAAACGAAAGTAAGTTTGTTCTAAAGTGTTAAATGATTTGTATTGTTATAAGTTATAAGTGAACATTTAGTAATTAGCATTATGATTAGATATTTTGTAGAGAATTTAAAAACCTACAAGGTAATTTTCCGTAGAACCAAACTGAATCATTTTTTGCATTTTTATAATATAAAAAAGGACCAATTTGTAAAGTTGTAAGTCAGCAACATGTTATTGCGATCAAAATTTCGAGCTTATCAGGCCTTGTAATTAAACTCGAACGTTTGTACTCACCGACTCCAGTTCCGGTCTCGAAATGATGTCACAGCGAGATTATAGACGTGCAATAGCATTTGTTTTTATTTGTCCTTTATTTCCGTTAAATGTCCCAATTATTTCCCTTTCCCTTGTATAAATGTTTCAAAATTGTCTGATGGTGCTCCAACTCCATGAAAAATATTAATTTGTGTAGGTACTGAAACTTGGGAGAAGATTATAATTTCCGGCGTCAAACCTCAGCCACGGGCAGAAACTGTAGCGTTTGCGGTTTCAGAATTCCTCTTGGAAAATAAAAAGTCCATTCCGACAGATCATCAGAGTTTGGTCAGACACCGCCCGAGAACTTGCAATTCAGTGGACAGGAACAACAGGCATTCCTCGTACATCCCCAATAATAAAGTAGACACGATCGAAAAGACTTACACGTTTAAGGCAACCGAATCCAATTACGTTGATGGCAGCCAGAATGGAGCAATGGATAAGTCATCTCGTTACAGTAAAAACAGTTTCCTAGACGAAATAACAAAGTTGTCGCAACTGAACATTCCTAAACTAAATACTAAATGCAACTATACCGTCCTGGGATGCAACAAAACTGAAAGCACGGAAAGTCTTTTGAGACAATTTGCATCACCTACAGTTGGCTTTGATAACGATGTGGACGATAGTGAAATCACAACACCCACCAGAGGAACGATGGTAAAATCCAAATCAGCATTCGTCATTAAGCGAAAAGACATCAGTCCCATTTCTCCAGAAGACGAGAAAATTGTACAGAGAATCCCTAAACATGTTGAATTTGCAAGTGGCTCGAACAAGATACCTAGGGAACCGATATCGGTACCAAACTTCACTTTACTCACACTTCCAACACCGTCATTAACACCAGTAGAAGCAGCTCGTCTGGTTTTTCTGGATACAGATGACGATGAAAGCGATAACGAGTTCGTGCCCCCAAAATTTCAAGAACCTCCTCAGCCTGACCCTAACATTCCCAAAGATAACGCTCTTCAAACCCTTCAGCCTGACAAGAGAGAGGGAAGTTATAATTCCCACTTGAGTTACGCTGACAACCCCCTTTACCAACATATAATTGAAGGCAAAAAATTCCAGAGTTTTAATGACGGCAATGAAAACGTTTCTGCAACATCAGATTATTCAAGTATTGAAACAGTTAATAGATTGTCATCGGCAAGTTGCTACAGCGTCAAAGTTCAAGCTCACATAGAATCGTCCAAGTTTAATAAGAAAGATGACCGTTTTGGGTTTTGCAACCCCAATTACATGGGACCAGATATAAAAACGATAACCAATAACGAAAAAATCCAGATTTGCAAGATGCTCAACACACCTGACAGTTTGCTGGAAGAATCCAAACAAGGGGAGGCAACAAAGAGCAACGCTCATAAAGAAGAATTAGAATTTCAAGAATTAGATGGAAAAATCAACAAAGTTGTTTACAGAAACGCTTCTTGTAAAAGTCCATTACCTCCAAAGTCTTTGCCCCTAGAGAAGACATATTCTCAAACAAAAGACAACACCAAACACAGAGCAAATAGTGCAAGTCGAGTGGAGAAACAAATTAATAAAATTGAGACCGTCAAAAGAGTAAATGCCAACGTTCGCGTCCGTCCCATAAAAGACGACTTCATCCCCTTGTACGTTTTCATAGTAGGCGGCAAAGAACAGGGCCAGGTGACTGTTTTCAAGAGACCGCTCTCAATTTGGAAGCTCAAGTTATACTAGAAGTACTGACGTAGGAAATAAAAATCAAGTGTTTTAGAACATCAGGTCACATTCTCAAATGTTAAATATTTAAATACCGTGCCAAAAAATTTTATAGTGTCAGTTGTAGATAGTCACATTTTGAACAAAATAAGTATTATTAGAATAAAGGTTGTTATGCATTGCATCGTGTTTATTATTTATTTAATAAAGAACTTTTTGTTGCTTTTTCTGATTGCAATATCAAAAGTTTGTCGGGAATGGAAATCAAAAACTTCAAGACCGAAAGTCTTTGTTTTAAAAATTATTAATTTGGGCAAAAGTCTGTAAAAATACAACTCAAAATTAAGAAAACATATATCAAAAAAACATTAGAATTTCACTTTTTCAATACTTTATTTTCTCTACAATATCGTTTCGGTCTAGAGGCTTTCCTCAAGAGGAACTACAAACTATATTGCAGAGAAAATGAAGGCTTCGAAAAGTGAAACTCTTCAGTTTTTTTATTGATACTCGTTTTTCAATCGGTGCATCTAATATGGTTTAAATAGCATCAGAAAACATATCATATTTGAAATATTTATAAGTATCCGCATTCGAAATAGGGAATATGCTTCATGATCCAGAAAATATATAAAAAAAGATTATTAAGTATATCAAATGGGAGGGTTCTTAAAAAGAAACCAGACTAAGACAAGTCTCTGAAAGAGGGTAGCAGCTCTTTCAGTACTCAAGGTGGCAGAGATCACAAGGTCGGTATGGCACTCTGATGTATAATATTGCGATGTGGAAGGCAACAAGAAACCACCACATTTTGATATTCCCAGTACAACGTACTGTTACAACTCTACAATTTAAATGATGGCGTCTTCTGGGGTAAAGTCCTCCGGAGGTAAACTAGTCCCACATTCGGATATCTAGTAGGGGACTACCTTGGGGGATATCATCAATAGGAGAAGGTGCAATACTTCACGAGTCGGAGCGTGGAATATAGGACAATTAGACAAGCAGGGAAATTAGAAAATTTGAAAGTTGATATGAACGGATTAGAATTAGACATAGAAAAGGTTTGAAACGAAGAGGTATTAGAAAGAATAAGTGAACAGAGGACTCCATGGAGATAAAAAAAAAGGCGAGATAGGTTGGTAAGATACCTTTTCAGGCATAAAGGGCTAGACATATTAGAGGCAGAAACAGGAGTTAGGAGGGGTAGAGGTAGACCTAGATTAGATTACTCTTTGCAACAGTTAAGAATACGGGATGCTCTAGTTTAAGGGAAATGAGAAGATTAGCTCAGGATAGGAAATAGTAAAGCTGGGTGTCCAAACAGTCTTAGGATTACGACCTTATGAAGATGAAGTATACCAAACATCATCCCTATCATCTACTTCAAATAATCTCTGAAAAAATAGGTGTGAACCTCAAAATCTTTTGTTGTTTTCATTAACGAAATCTTGTACATTTTTAAAAATTCAATTTCGCACAGATCACCCAGACGCAAATGTACTTAATGCTCATATGTTATTCTTATTATTATTTAAAATGATGTTATTTTTAACTGAGCCTCTTTGAAAAATTTAATTTTATACTAAAATTCTAAAAAATTTTTTAATTGCAAATTAAACAGCTGTTATTATCATCCCAGTTTGTTAATTAGCAGTTCTTGTTTACCACTTAAACTTGTAAAGTGGTTTCATGATGGTGGCAAGAAATAGCAGAAAGCACTATCTGTCCGAAACAGTTCGGCAAAACCGCAGACTTTGGCTAAAGTAGTCGGCTTGAGATTTTATCTGAAAACATCCCTTGGGTACAGTTTGAGTTGAACCAAGTTTAGAGGATTCCGGTTGAAATTACTTTTTGTTAATATATGAAGATAAACGTGTGCTCCGAACGCAGAATTTTGAAGAATTATAGTTATCCTAATGTTCGTTTTTATGACAGCGGCCATTAGTTTTTGTTATATGACAAGAACGAGGCGACGATTAGATACGAAAAACGAAACACAACAATATTTCATATCATCATAGCAAAACGAGTAGATCGTAGATTGTAGAATTCACTAATCACATATATATACACAATCTTAAACTAATTAAATTCCTAAAGTAGTACAACTTTGTTCGATATTTATATGACTACAACGTTAAATAATACAATAAATATTTCGTAATTGAGTAGTGCTTTGATTACATTCAGAAAGAAAATATTAAAATTTGCAATTTGCAATGCAAAATTTTTCATTAATTTATAGCTGTATTAGCATCTATTAAGGAGGAATTAGAGATAGCTTTAAATAAAATGGAAGCGGTATTGACAAAACAGCACTGTATGAAAATAAATAAAAGTAAAATAAAAATACTGGTATGCAAGGGAAGGAAAAGTAGGGAAAGAGCGAATATTAAGATAGGAGACGAAAAATTAAAAGAAGTGACCGATTTTAGGTATCTAGGAAGTCAGATAACTCAGGACGGAAAGAGTAGTAGGGAGATGAAGCATGGTCGAGTCGCCTTTAATAAAAAGAAGTCACTTCTATTCTCCCGAACAGTTAATTTAGAAATTCGAAAAAGGTTGTTAAAGGTGTATGTTTGGAGCACCGTGGATAGAGAAGCTTAGAAATGAAGAGGTATTAGAAAGAGTAAGAGAACAGAGAACTTTATGGAAGTCAATAAGAAATAGGCGGACACCTTCTCAGGCATGAAGGTCTAGCCAGAGACAAATTAGAGACAGAAACGGAAGTCAGGAGGGGTAGAGGTAGACCTAGATTAGATTACTGTTCACAAATAGTTAAGAATATGGGTTGTTTTAGTTTTAGGGAAATGAGAAGATTACCGCAGGATAGGAAAGGATGGAGGTGCGTGTCCAACCAATCTTAGGACTGACGACTTTATGAAAATGATGATGATAGGTATATAAATTACGTAGTTATTTATTACATACGATACCTAATTAATGGAAATTTGACAATAAGAAAGCAGAATCAATATCAATCCTTTAAGAAAACCTGAATGTATTTTTTTTAAAGACTATAATACCATTCTTATTTTTGTTTTCACGTATGGTTGTGAACGCTTCTATAGTTTTTTTAATATTTTTCATTCAATGGATATTTCGTTTCTCAATAAAATAGCATTTTACTTTAATAAAATCCTAGATACCTGTTGAATAACACATACCTATAGGCTATAATAATAAAAGTCTGTTCTAAATGTTTTGATTGCAATAAAGTGCGCTTTCTGTTTCGTGACCGATAGATAGCCAGGTTGAAGTATCCTAAGGATAAGGTAGGTATAATGCAAGTTTTCTTTCTCATGGTGTCTCTCTTTCTTTTTCCCGTGCTCTCGGCCCTTTATTGACCATAAAAGTGATCGAATCAAGCGAAATAATAGAAGTGGTTGCGATAAAGGCCGTTACATTGTAACACCACCACTAAGTTAATTTGACGATTCTTGGTTGACGATATTGACCATTGGCTACCTAACTATATGCGATCAAATCTTAAGGGGTTCTTGAAAGGGTATTTGGAAGGGTTAGATGTTATTCAAATAAAAATTACAATTAAATTTAATATTATACAGTCAAATTGGACAATTAAAAAAGTTTATATAATTGTCTACTACATCTACTATATATTAGGTACATTAATGAGGGAATTCATGATTTCAAATAACTCGATCGATTTTGATATATTTTACATCAAAAGATACTGAATTAATTGTAAAACAATGTTGCTTCCCATGATGTGCCATTAATAATAAATTGAATGCAAACGAGGGGCGCCAACACGTTTAAGAGTTGATACAATCACTGTGACCCAGGGCCGGACTAAGGCCTAGGCAACCTAGGCACGTGTCTAGGGCCCCTAATTTTGGAGCCCGAAAACTAAGTTTTTGATTTTTATAATTAATTTTAATTTTATTTTTAACAGAAAGCCGGTAATTAAATAGAACTACATACTATATGATTTAAAATCAAACTACCAAACGCAAAGTATGTGTCATGACTCATGACTGAAAAATAGGCCCAGCATTATAATGTTGACTAGGGCCTGCTTGAGACTTATGTGTGCTGGTGCCAATTGATGGATATTTAGGTTAATTCCTTTCTTTTTGTCTAGTTTTTGCTGATACGATGGTTTATAATTGACTTTCACTTTTCCGATTCAATTGTCCAACTTTTTTAAGAGATTGGACGAGAATTTCTGTATGTTGGTCTTCAGTCATATGTCCTTCTTCATATTTATATTCAATTAAGATCGATTTACACATCAAATAGAGCATTATTTTGATCGATTTGGTATCAATAAATGAAAGACTAGAAACTAATCAGTTATTTGACTTTGAAATCGTCCATTTATTCTAAGAAATATTTCCGGATTGGCGGCTGACAAAGTAAGGAGATTGTCTGTAGCGATCATATACATGAATATCCGTTTAGAGGTCGGCATACTGGTAATTTATTTTAAAATTTACGATATAGTCGAATAGCTGCTTTGATAACATAGAAAGGATTTTTAACATGCGATGTTGAACATAAAAACGATAATAGGACTCAAAGGATTTACTCTGTCTTTCCAGGACATTAAACTTGTTGCGTCCTATTTGGACGGTAACAGTTTACATTCTTTCTTTTTATTAAAATAATAGGATAATAAATAAATGTAAGCGATGGTATCACGAAAACATTTTAAATAAATTAAGAAAGTAAAAACCTTCAGTACATGAATGCATGCCCTGTCTAGCGAAATGTGTGGAATGTTTATTAAAATATATGCTAAATAGAGATGTTCAAAATGGTTTTTTAAAAGTATTTAAATACAAAATACTTTTTTGATCTGTTATTGCAAATGTAAAATACAAAATAGATTTCCCTTTTGTATTTTAAATGCTAAATGCAAAATACGTATTTTCAAAATACTTTTTTCAAATAAATACTTTTTTGTAGTACCTATTTAATTTTCTACATTTCCTTAAGTACAAAATATTATTTAAGAAAACCTTGCAGGCTTTTGCTAAGTTTTTCTAGACTAATAGTGGTGTTTGCACTATATCACCATTTGCGAAGATTAAGTATGATTCATATTTTTCTGTTTGAAGTGATGGAGATATAGTCTTTCTATCTTTATAGTATAGTTTCTTCAATTCAGCAACAAATAATTCTTCGATATGCTCCCTTATTTGCCTTTGTTACCGTTTTAATTGATGTCAAAATAGTTTGTTTAGCGTAAAAGATCAGACCAAAATAGGGTTGCAAATAATTTTATTGATGTAAAATCAAGATCAATCATTTTATATCAAAATATTTACAATCCCATTTTGTTTCTAATCTTTTACACATTGTAATAAGAGAAAAAAATGGAGTCCATATTCTTTAGCTTTAGGTTCATCTAATAAGTGAAGTGTTTCGAATCGTTATTGAAGAATTTTGGATTATACGCATTTATTTGCACACCACAATATCTTATATATAGTCTTCAGTTTTAAACAGCTGGCGTATATCAAATCGATGTTGTTTTGCGGGCTGTTTTGTCGTAATTAATAGAATTTCGTAGTTCCTTGCTAAAGGTAGGATAAGGGATGATTTGGCAGGTTCTGATATCAGTTTGGAACTTCAAAATTCCATGGACAATGACACTGAACCCGGAAAACAATATCGATCCGATATTCATAGGAGTTTAGAACTTTTGGGCTCTCTTTAGTTAAAGAATTAAAAGGCATTCATGGAATGTTTGTCTCCTTTTTAAGCTTCTAATATCTTCAATGGTCAATGTGAGCAACTTTCATTCATCATTTTCTATAATGTTTGATCGGTGATACTAGCAAAACTTTTAACGGCAAAAATGTATTTTGTATTTTACAACTAGAAAACACGTTTGGAAAAGTACTTTAAATAAAATACTAAATGTTTTTCTCAAAAAAGAACTTAATGCAAAATAAAAATAGGTATTTTTTATTTTGTATTTACATTTTTATTGCAAGTATTTTAAATAAATCACATCTCTGATAGTAAAGTGCAAAAGTCACAATGTACAGCAGTCCTGTTCCATTGTACCTATTAGATAAATATCAAATACGCTGAGAAAATTTTGTACTTTATTCTTTTTCACTGTTTGACTTTCTTTTTACACATGGTTCATTCCAGTAATCGCTATAAAAATCTTATCTTAACTTATGGAACGATTAGAGAAGTGGAGTAAATGGGGTTAAATCTGTTTTATATTGTTGTTGCTTCGTTGGCAATTTTGTAGATTTGCAACCCATTTATATTAATTCTAACGTGACAGGAGAGAAGATAAACCTACAAAATGAATTGAGATAAAAGGCATACGTACCTAGGGCGCAAAACTGCGAACTAAAAGCCTTATCACAACATTACCGTTTTCGAAATGGAGAAAGATAAATTATAGGTGAGGAACTGATGGGCTGTGATACACAACAGCAAAAAGAAAACTTTGGGCTGTTATTTTATCAGTTGCATCAAAAACAGGAATCATTTTTTGCCTTATATTTTTGTTCCCTAATGAAGAACTCCTAACCGCCAAAAAGAAAGGTCCCTTAAAGTGAGACTTATGTGCCTGTCCATCTGTCTATATGTCACTGTTAATTATAACTATAATGCTAATGACACCATTGCTTTTTAAAATATACTTTTTATCTCCATTGAGATCCAAAACGAGAAGGCCAAAGTTTTAAGTTTAAAAAATCCATTTTTTTGTTAGTTTTAAATTACGTACTGGTTTTCATTATGTCCAAAAATATCCGAAAGACTTTTCCCTCCTTTACTTGAAAAATATGTGAGTCAAAATAATTCCCAAAAACAAAGAGATTTCTAATTCATAATTCGCAATTCCTTGTAACAACACTAATTAACTTTGTTTACATAAGGATATCGATATAGTTCATACAGTAAATTTTACAAAATTGGTAAGTTTGGCAATTGGAGAGTGATAACTCTTTTAGCGTTTTAACCTTCATTTTCTTGTCTCATTTAAGAAGCCAAAAGGGGAAAAAGGTGTGGCCGAGATAAGCGACATCAAATTTTGGGGGTAGTAGGCGGAGTGATACTGTTAGAAAAGAATAGGAAAGGCGAGATTAGAAAGGGACACATACAAGCAAAAGTTGTAGTAAGAAAAAATTGACGTTCGTTGAAGGGAAGGAATAGAGCAATAAGTAAGGACTTTTGAAATTACAGATATGAAATTTATGAGCAACGGAATTAGTTACGACGTGGCCATAAAAAAAAGGTTTCCGATAGTGTTCTATCTTAACAATTGTATAGAAATTGTTAGCAATTCTAAATGATTGTGACAAAAAACGGGTAATTTGACATGAAAAATTATTGATAGTTAAAATAACGCGTGACGAACGCAACAAACTGTGTTTTTTCTTTATTTTACATTATTTTCGTTACCACTTGTGATCCAGAACGTAAAATCCTCAACCAGGATGTCAACAGCGTGCTTGCTACAAAATGTTGGCATATTATGGAAATATTTTGGAATTGTCTGTTCTGAAATGCTCTTTATTGGAGTAAACATGACAGTTAAGTACCTATATTTGCTAGTAAAATTTTTTTAAGACTAAATCGATCGAAACAATATGTTGCACGCGAAGACAAAGAATGCTTCGTCAAATAAACAACATACATGATGTAAATAGTGTAACAGTAAACTAAAAGGTAAAAAATAATTCAAAAAGTCATCACGACATAAAGGAGGTCGCTATTTCTGTGGCGTCATCGTAAAATATTTTAAATAGACTAAAATAAATCGGATGAAAATACATACAATCAATTGCAAATGAATGTGCTATGTTGAATTTGAATTATTGAAACTAGATTCAAACAGAACAATACAGTATCCTTTAACAGTAATATTCGGAGTATTTGGCAGTTTTATTTATTTGTAATTTGAATGAAAATTTCGAGTATTCTGTTTCGCAATCATGTACAAATGATAGGTATATACAATGTATATTAATACACAGGTTCGTTAATTTACTTGATTTTTCTAAAACGGACACAAATAATCAAGTCATTCACGTACATTTACATCCATAATTTAAGAAATGTTTACTTGCAGTAGATACCTTGCTGGCTCGTTGAATGTTAATATTTGTCGTTGAAGTTAAACTATGTATCTATAATAGTAAACAAAAAAGTCTCACGTATTTGAGAAGCGAATGTTAATGTTTCTATTGTGCTAAAAGAGAAAAGACAATCTCGCACGTGTATTTATTAATAACTTGTTCTATTTTGTAAAACAAATGTTTACTGAAGCTTTAAGGTATCTACATCAGGACGTAAAACTCACAAAAATTAAAATTAAAATTTTCTTGGTAAATGACACAGAGCGACATAATAAAATGTTGAAAAAACATGTTTAAGAACTTATGGACAATCATGAAGTCACATATTCGGGTCAAACGGGACGTTCAGTTAAAAAAAGACTGCCGGAACATAAAATATCTATGTACCTATACGTAATTCTTCAAAAATTAAGTTAAGGTAAAAATTTTGTACATAATAATTATTCTTCAGATCGGAAGAATTTCAAATTACTCCATACTTAGAGGTAAAAAGCTAGACTTTTTGAAAACAATGACAGTCAAAACGGTAATAAATTTTTATTGAACAATCAAACAGACATCGTTATGTCTGATCTATTAATAAAAGCCGTTGTGGATAATAAAGCTGTAAACAAGCAAGTTTGTAATACCTATAACTTTTTGGGAATGACTTAATAGCTGAACCAAATTGTACAATAAATTGGTGAAATATATTCCACCTCTTGGAAAAATGTGATGTTAATACGGAACCCTTATGGGTTGGACACTTTAATTCTTGCCTTTCACAACCCTACAAATTAAACTTTACATGTGATTATTTTATAGATGAAAATCCCGCGCAGCAAAAAAATATTTGACAAACTGTTAAAGGCTTTCACGGCTAGTAAATGAACTGATGGTGTCCTGATTTTGATGCTGGAAGGACCTCTGAAGAAGCTCGCAATTTGTGCTAGCGAAACGTTAGGAAGCAACTCTAACCGACGATGGTTTTTAGACACGAATCAAATCAAAAAGTAATGTAATAAATATAAGAATCGTTAAATATGAATTAGAAGTTTCATTTATCGTTTTGAAGTTTGGTTTTGGAAATATTAAACTCCCTTCCGTTATTTATAAATAGGACCGGCTAAAAAAACTTGCAGGAAGGTTTCAGCGCGTGGGCATCTAATTTGAATTAAATTTATTTCGAATAAGGGAGGCTGTACACATTTAGGTGCTGCAGGGTTTCAGAACTGCAAAAAAATGTGTAATTATTTTTGTTCCCTAATGAATAACTCCTAACCGCCAAAGTATATTTTAGAGTTCTGTACTAACAATGTAAGAAAGGTTCCTTAAAGTGACACTTCTGTGCCTGTCCGTCTGTCTATATGTCACTGTTGATTATAACTATAATGCTAGTTACACCGTTGCTTTTTAAAATATACTTTTTATCTTCATTGAGATTCAAAACGAAAAGGTTTAAGTATAAAAAGTCCGTTTTTTGTTAGTTTAAATTAAGTACTGGTTTACATTATGTCTAAAAATATCCGAAAGATTTTTTTCCTCCTTTACTTCAGAAAATAACAAAGTCAAAATAATTCCCGAAAACAAAAAGGTTTTTACATAGGACATGACATATAAAAACATAAAAAAGCAATTCCTTTATTTATATTATTACTATTATGCTTCATAATTATTCGACCGTAGAACCCTTACAAGTGATTTAGATGATTATTGATTTGTATACATCACGATTTAGAGGAGAAGAAGATTTGTAAGCTAAATTTGAGAGGATTTTCAAAAACAACTCAACAACTGTGCTTGTTGTTATTATTTCGAATAAGGCAGGCTGTACACATTTCGGTGTTGCAGGGTTTCAGAACTGCAAAAAAGTTTGTAATTATGAATCTTTCTGATCTTATCAGTAAAATTTGATTCAATAATTTAGTGTATCTAATACTCCACACCAGGTAGTAGACAAAATGAATAGTGTAGATTTCTGATGCAGTTTGTTGTGTTATCCCTAAGATTATTGAACTGAACCGAACAAAGCGGTTCTGTGCACTGTTTTTGGATTCCGCACTGCTCTCCCGTTATAGATAATTTTACTTTACATTCGCATGATTGTGTCATTTTTTTTTTCTCGTGAAGGCGTTTGCTTACAATGAAATTGAACAATTAATTTGTAAATAAACAAAATTACATACCTACGTGCGTGTTCAGATTAACTCGGATACATTTTCGTTTTGATTGTTTGGCGCATCCGCGAGTTTACTTCGAGCATCCGCGACGTCTTCTTTGGCAAGTTTAGTCGGTGCGGGATTCCACAACGGCGCCAACACGCGTCTCTATGCGGACTAAAAAGTGCGAACGACGCCACTTACCTTACGAAACATACACTTAGTTACGCGTTCTAACCAAATTATAAGGATGAAAGTTGCGTTCGAGTAGAATATTAGGCAAACTTTTGAAACTAAATGTGGTTTTAATCGAAACAGCTCATAACAGAAGATACACGCAACAGGTAATATTAACTATGTATGTAAATGCTTGTGAAAAATTTCTACTGAAAGCATGGAATAACGAAATTATAAACAGGACTTTTTCTTAATTTAAATTAAAATTTTCATAATTAACAAATGCTAAAAAACTTTTCTAATTGACAAATTAAAAAAAAAAGCTACTTTTTTGATATCGCAATAACAATTTATAAATGCCTGTTTAAAGTGGAAACATCTTGTATTTAAATTAAAAAGCTCGGGTCATAATCAAAATTTTCTACCGAACACCTAATGACAAAGTATTATAAAAGTATTCCTATATTATATCATGATTTTCGTGTTTAGTTAAACAAAGTTTTTCTTTATTAACAAATTAAAAGTTTATAAATGCAATTTTTGTTGAGTACTAGAGGAACATTGCAAATAAAATTTGAACGATTCATAAATGTTATATGACAATTTTATGTTACAATCGTCGAAAACTTCAAATTTGCCCACAAACGCTGGAAACTTGTTGATTTTATAAAATTCGAATGTAGGAGTTCAAAAGAACAAATTAAAACTTTTTATTTAAACTCAAAACAAATATTTGCGTACAGTTTCAGTTTGCATAAAAAAGATAAAAGCAATATCCAGTGAAAATGAAGATGAAACAGTTGAAAAAGTTATTTTTATAATAACAATCGTAATTACTATTTAATCAGGGAAATAAAACTATTCTCACAGGAAGAGTTATAATAGAAATAGATCTAGACTTTAATAATAAAATGGAAAGTTTGTGATATTCAAAAATTATAAAACGAAATCAACTTAGAGCTTTCCTATGAAAGTAACAGTTACCTGATGACGATTGCAGATATTATACGGATGAAACGTTGCAATTATATAATAAATAAAGGCATGGAAGTCTTATAGTCGAAGTATATTTCTAAAATTTAGAGCTATTAGGTCACTAAAAGCTCAAAGCTACACTAGAAGATAGTAATGGGATTACTTTAGTATTTGTAGATGCTGGTTTGTAAATAAATTATATTCGTAATAGAACAAAATTATTTCAGTTTCGCCACATTTTACTAGCTAGTTTATTAAAATTTTTTTAGTTAGCTGCACAGTAACTGATGCTTGATACACAATCTGCCAGGTATTGACAACTGAGGTAGAATACGTATTTTCCTAATTTCTTTAAACTGCTATCACTTTACTGGCATACATCTGTGCCACGATTATGATTATTAAAATTACTAATTAGATTTCGATTAAATGAGAAAGTAGATACAGGAAAACGGTAATTCTGTATCGTAGATTTTGTTACATGTAATTACTTGGGATCTAAACAAGAAAGCCTTCTACTGTGTATGTTTTTTTTTAAGTTTATGAGCAAACTTTTAATATCCGCTGCAGTACCGCACATCTACACTTTTACATAATAAATACTCGGAAACCATGAAGCAAAATTACTACCTACGTTAAGATACATATTCGTTTTACTCCAATGGCATCGTTTATTTTTAATTGTCAGGAGTGTTTGCAGACGTAAAATTTTTTACAGCTGATAATAAAAATTGTTAGGCAAAAATTTTTATTACGTGAATACACACAAGTTACGGTCCTTTTTACATAGTGTCCATACCAGTTCTTATCTGCCTACGTACTACACGCAAAAAATAAGTGAATTAGCTACTTCACGTTGAAAAGTAATAAAACACGTAAAATGTTGACTTTGTTCTGTACAGAGAATACTTCGATGACTGAAAACTACGCAATAACTTTAATTCAATTAAAAACAAAAAACGAACATTCTTACGTAGAAGTTAATTAACGTGCAGGAACAAAATGGTTTTATGGTGATTTTAATTAATTTTTTATGTAGGTACTTGTCTATCTACCTACAAAATAAATTGAGTAATATAATTTAACTAGCAGAGTAACAGGTAGGTATGTAAACACAAATATTAAGAACAAGAAAGTTATTTTCTGAAAAACTTAAGTTTGTAATGTATAATTTTACCTAGTTTAAACATGAATTGTTACAAACGTTTTATTTTTATATGGAAAATCTAAAACTTAAAAGTTCAACAAGTCATTTTTTAATCAGCTGTCAAAGCTTTGTGTGGGGTCGTTTTTTTTGGTGCAAGAAAAATGAAAGATTTTTGAAAGATCTAACAGATTCTAAAACGCTAAATGATGCATACATAGGATCAAACAAGATCGCATGCTCGTGAACAGAGGTTCAAGTACGTACGAGAATCCCAAAGGACGATCACGTAATAAAAGAACACCAAAACAATGCCAAATTAAAACAGTTTACTCAATCAGCCTTAATTAACTGGCTGAACATCGTACTAAAACATATTGTTTTATACTATCTGACAAAACGGCAAATATGGCTAAAAACTTTTCTCGAAAACATCACAAGACATTATAAATTATGAAACATTCAAACAATATAAAGCAGATAATGGATACTTGTAGGCGTTATTTACTCAAAAGTACGGGTGGTAATTGAGTCCCGCTACGAGCTTAAATAAATGTTTACTGCAATAAAACTGTGACAGGTTGGAGGATTTGTTCGCTTAGTCTAACCGCATCCTTAAAAGAACACACAGTGGTGTTGTTGTTGGTCGACAAGCATTAAAATAAATGAAATATTATAATTTTGCAATTTTGTTATTACTGTTGCTTCGTACTTATTAATCTTCTTCTCCTAGCAACCCTTACAGTTTTATAATTATCCTTTAATCTATTACAAAAGTCAAGAAGTAATCGTCAAATTAGAAGCCAGTTAATAATTCTGTGGATCTCCTATGTAAACGGTGTAAGTAGTCCACCGTTTAGTTTATGTTTATAACAATTAACGATGGTTAGAGAAGATTACACAAGATTTTCAAGATAAGGATGTAGTACATACACATAATAGTTATTAAGTACTTGCTAACAATGTGCAAGCTGCTATTTGCATATGCAAATGGTAAGTAAGTACCTATAAGAATACTTAAGGTAAAATAACATTTGAGGTAGACAAGTGACCAAATACAAAGTGAAAATAAGTAAATGTGGTGGGTATATGTCCTGTAATAATTATATTGACATACTCTGTTAACTATGGTAAAGAATTTAGAAAGTTAAATACAAATTGGGTTATTTAGAAGTAATTTTTGAGCAGTAATATAGCGTGAAAAGTAGATAATATTCAATGTAAAAAGATGCTAGATATACAAAAAAAATATGGGGATGAGATACAAACATAGAAGAGTGATACCTATACATATAGTTTGTATAAAGGGTAACAGGTAGTTATAGAATAGCTTTTATAAACAAAAAATAGTTTTCAATTTTTATCCATTACAAATTACCTAAAGTCAATGAAAAAAAATTGTTGCTGTTGTTACACCCTCGCCGGAAATCGAACTCAGGACCTTTAGTTTTATGCACTAATACTCTGGCCACTCAGCTACGAGACGCGGCAACAGGAATAACGACCAATTATATTAATATTATATGAAACACTTTGACATTTTATAGTGTTCTAGTTGAGATTTTAGTAGAATTAATCAAACCAGAGATTAACTGTTTTGGTAAGGCTATAAGCTAGAAAATGACTAGAAATGTACTCACCCTCGGGGAAATTCACTCCATTTTTCACGGTTTGATTTGTTTCTTCATCTGTAAACAAAAAAATAAGGAGTAATGATATTTTCGACTCAAAAGCATGCTTCTTTTAGATACAAACAGAAATAACAAAAGCTTTTAACATAGATAGTCATCAGTCAAAAGATCAGAATTAGTTGTTTCAAATAAGCAGGGATAGATAACTACGTAATAGCTTTTTTACTGCAAGGTACTTAAGGAAGGGCAAATTACAAATAAATTGTAGCCGTTATAACAAAACGGTTAAATAAGTAATGATGCCACCGAAACCAAAATGGTAACGTGTCTTTCAAGCTTCGCATTAATCTTGAGGAGACGGAATAAGTGTCATTGATAAGAAAATTGAATTGTCCCACCGCAAATAAGTATGAATAATAAATTTTCAAGAAACACAACGAACTGTTTATTATCCATTTCGCATTTGGGAAGTTTTTAATGTTTTTAAGCGAACAAATATTTAAATACTTAAAACGGATCAAACTGATAGCAAAATGCTAAAGTCGATTTTAAATTCACATTCATATTCACATGTACGTATCACCACTACATAAAACGGTACCAAAAATCCAATACGTAACTGTTAAGGATTAGTAAAGGATATGCATTTTACGTAATTTGTATGCTAAATACGTAAGTTATTACGGATTAAGTGAAAACACCTTAATAACAACATCTGTTTAATCAATAAACAAAATAAAATAAATTTCCAAGGCTCTTAAGATTAATTCTTTAAAGGTTAATACTTCAATAAAAGCAAATGTACTTGTATAATTACAAGCGACGGGTTCTTTTCGATGCTGATTATGTACCTTTAAAAATTGATAATTAGATATTGGGTACCTCAACAAGACCTAAAACACCATGATANTGAATACATTGAATAGAAAAGGTTAGAAATAAGGAAGTACTGGAAAGAGCAGGAGAATAAAGGGCGCTCTGAAAGGAAAACAGGAGATTTGGTAGAAAACCTTCTGGGACATGAAGGGCTCGTTCGAGACGTAGGTATTAGAAGCAAAAACAAGAGTTACAAGGACCGAAGGAAGGCCTAGATTACATTAGATTAGATTAGAATAGATTAGAATATTGTTCGTAAATATGTAAGTTAGATACGTATTCCTCCAAAGATGTGGTAGGATGATGCTGTTAGTAATTAACTGTCGACTCAAAGAAATACTTTTATTCATTTTTAAATGAAAGTGACATCGTGATTTTAACGTTTTCTGGTTCTATCCCTGTTAGAATTAAAATTAACGATTCCAGGACAATCAAAGCTTTATCTTTTAACCTTCAAGCTACCGCCTGAATTTCATTAAAACTTGGAAGCGATTCTTCTATATATACATATACGGGCATAGCTATAAAGTAATATATAATTTCTTTCTAAGGGTAACACCACTGAAAGAAATTGATTAAGGGTTGATTTATTATTATTTTGGTAATTTAATATAAACCAATTTCAAATGGAGTGTTTGAATGTAGTAGCGCGAATAAATGTGTAAGTAGTTTTTGTTAATTTATTTTCTATGGATGGGTACAATTTTTCTATTTCGATTTTGTGTTAAAATTAATAAATTAATGCTTTTATTAATCACTTACTTCAGATTTATTCATACGAACAAAGATAATAGAACAATAAAAATATGAATAATTCTTTAAAAAAGATTCAATACATTTAGTTGGGTTGTACATAAATTATACTTTATAAGTGACTTTTCTGTACTTGTAAATGTTACAATCCTATAAGAGTTTAACAAGACAAAATTCAATTATCTTTTCTCAGTAAAAATCATGTCTTGAAACCTTTTAAATTACCACTAAGACAATTTATTTCAGAGGAATTTTTCTATGAAACTTTTGCCTTTGGAATTACCTAGGTTTTACGCATATTTAAATAAAACGAATGGGAAATTTAATTTCTGTAAAAAGTAATTTTTTAAAAATCTGGAATTTTACTTTGCTTTGAGAAAACTAGAAAAGGAGCAACTTCAATCAACCGTTACTGAATTTAGTAGCACTTTGTGACTATTATTTTTATGTGTTAAATCAACATATTAAACAATAACAACCCTTCAAAGACTTATCCAATAGCCTATTAGAGGTAAAATCTACTTCATTTATTAATTAAAGCACAATATGTTATATCTACATTTCACTGAAGGAATCGAAATCTTTTATGTTCACGAACCCAATTATTTCTAAGTATTTTTTTAGGCTTTCTAGTTGTATACTACACAAACACTCACCCTCAAGAAATCGATTTGAAAAATACAAAATACTGCGGTCCGGGTGAACGTTTTGAGAAAAGGATTCGTAAATAAGGGATAGGGATTTCGGATTAAAACGAGATTGCTTTTACACATCAACGCGTTAATATTCTATAAGCTTGAACAAACCCGAGCCATAAGCACCTCTAAATTAGAAATAAACTCCCTCTTGCGAACAAGACGCCGTGCTATGTTGTGTATGGGATATCTAACGAAAGACTTATTAAAATTAGAAAGAAATACACACTGCTTCGAGAAATTAAAATTAAATTAAGCGGAAACTAATTAAACTGCAAAACACTTTGAGTTAGAACAAAGTTATTACCCGCTTATTGCTAGGCAACATTATATCTTTCCATTGGGAGTCGTGTTAGCAAGGGAAAATGGAAAAGGTACAGGATGTTTGTCAACATTATTATCGAAATGAAACAGAAGGGTGAGAGTAATAGTGGCCACCCTACCACCCTTTTATTTGTTTTAAAGAGATAAACTTGCTTTCTGTAGTTTTGTAATATAGAATCGGTTATTATCATTATAAGTTATTGATCAGTACTGAAAATTTTAGTTGCTTGAGTGGACAAGAGGTTTACGTATGTTTTTCAATAGTTTCTACTCATTAAGACAAAGAGAAATATTAAGCAACAAAAAGATCCTGACGTATGTTTTTCCAGTGGAAACCCTGATTTATAAATAACACATGGAAAATATTCATCAATGTTTGATAAAGTCCTTCTTAGAATCCCTTCAAACGGCTCTATGTCTATGGATATTTATTAAACGATATCAAGCAGCAGCAGCCTTAAATTGGTCTTCTGCTGTAACGGTTGATGGCGTGCTGATGAGAATCATCATGTTCGTAGTAATATCAAAGATACCTGTATTTTATTTTATGGGTAGGTCTATTATACCTTGCACATATTCCTTTAAGGTGACCTTCGACAAAAGCACATCTGTATGACAAGGAACGTTTAAAATCAATAAAATTACGCTGTGAGCGGTTTCGTAAATAATACTGTTTCCGTCACGTTAAGCTAAAATAGTGATAAAATGAGCTTCTTTAAATTTAATACATAAAGGAAATCCTAGTTGGATTACTTTGATCACTTCTGATATCCATTAAAAAGTGGGTTTTGTGCTTCATCCTAACGTACCGCCAATGAAATTGAACTATCTCTACGTGAAAATCTGAATCTTTTCATTCAATTAACATCAAGGATATTAGACTTCATTAAGCGTACAATTAAACAATTTACACGCTACATTAATGGCATACGTTCCTTAATAGAATCAGAAACATTTTCGTTATTAAGAATACAAATTGTCTAATCAAAGTAACAGTTACCTCATCACATGCTTCATAATTTCAACAAATTCGAAGTTTTGATGAATTTAAACTTTACAATATTGTTTTCTCGAAACACAAAATAAAGAAAAACAAATTTAATAAGAATAATGTAATACAAAAAATTCCTTGTACCAATTGTAACATGGGGTTGTAGGTCAAACCAAAAGGCCCATCATGTCAGAATAAGAGAACAGACATAGAAACCGGAATGTTTTGGCCCCTTTACATAAAATTAGTCAAACATATGTCGAAGCATGTCACAATTTTTACAATATGTACTAAACTACAATATACTAAAGAAAGCTAATACAAGCAGTTGCTTCTTGAAGTGTTTTTCATTCTCTTACAGGGTAGAGTAGTCCGATCATGAAAATTGTCAATATAAACGAATTTTACATGATTTACCAAATTACTCAAATTAACTTGCTGCTCTAACATTAAAATATGTATTAGGTCACGTTATGATGGAATTGTATTAATTATTTATCCCACATCGTGACTGATTTAACATCTGGTTTTGATAAACATTTAATAACAATGGCTATACAAATACAATGTAGTACTCCAAGCATCTCCTACTTAATATTAGGGACTCTATGACAATATTTCCTTAATTTAATGTAAACTTCCGAACTCGATGAAAGCATTTCAAAGGAGCGCGAACGACTACAGTTTTATATTTATCATCATGTTGTTAAAATTAAGAACTGTGCTTTAGTATTCAATATTTTCCCTCTACGAAGCGCACAACGCTTTCGCGATGTGGAACAAAATCTAAATTGGCAGCGGATCAAACTTTCAAAGCAAACATTGTGGTTTCACTTTCATCCCGGCGCGTGCGACGAGTTATGCCGAAAATAAATGTTCACATTACAAATTCGAAACATTTACTTTCCTTAAAAGCAAAGTTTACTTTCCTTTAAAAGCCCTGCCAACCATCCACTCACTATACGTATCCATTAATAGATTTTCCCATACGTGCTTTTATTTGGAAAGATTTCAACGATCCATTGAGAAACACGTGAATGATGCGCTTTGTCATATCAGAAAATCTGAGTCTAAAATGAGCATTTAGTAATTTTGTGAAGACAATTGTTCGGTGACGAAATCAGATAATTTTGTTCCACCGTTTGCTGTATCGTGTTTATGGAAATAGAAATTACAAGGCACTCATCTCGTTTGCATATATGGAAGGGAAACACACGTAGGTAAACTACAAATTGAATCCTCTTCTGACTGGCAATTTGCCTTTCGCAACCTCTGTTTATTAAACGAACAAGGGAAGTTTTAATTTGTTTTTTACACGTTGTTGTTTTACATCGTTAGATTAATAACGGCTCAGATAATTAAATTTTAAGAAGAATGATTTCTGAGTAAACCTGACCTACCGAGAATTAATCCGTTACCTAAACAGGGGCGAAGAAAGTAACCATTCATTTTTAAGCTGTAACTCTTCATTTACAAACATTTATTTATCGTTTTCTCTTAAAACTGTAAAGTTTCATTAGACTTTTAATTTATTAATTGAAAGAGTTTTGAACATTGTAATCTCATAAAATACATCACCTTATTCCTAAATAACGAATGGGATGAGGAAGAGATGATCATCATAAGGTCGTCAGTCTTAAGACTAGTTGGACACGTACCTCCACTCTTTCCTATCCTGAGCTAATCTTCGCATTTCCCTGAAACTAGAACAGCCCACATCCTTAACTATTTGCGAACAGTAATCTAATGTAGGTCTACCTCTACCCCTCCTAACTCCTGTTTCTGCCTCTAATATGTCTCTGACTAGACCTTCATGCCTGAGAAGGTGTCCTACCAACCTATCTCGCCTATTTTTTATTGACTTCCATAGAGTCCTCTGTTCTCCTATTCTTTCCAATACCTCTTCATTTCCAACCTTTTCTACCCATGATATCCTCATCATCCGCCTATAACACCACATTTCGAACGTTTCTAACCTTTTCTTTTCCTGCGCGCCCATTGTCCATGTTTCGTATCCGTACAGCGCCGTGCTCCAAACATACACCTTTATCAACCTTTTTCGAATTTCTAAATTAACCATTCGCGAGCTAAGAAGCGACTTCTAAGGAAAAGTTTGGTATTATATTTATTGCTTACAGACTTTTCACCATATAAACGCCAAAACTTTGCAAAAGTTATAAACGAATTAATCATACTTGTCGAAACCATCTCATTCGCTCTATATGAGAGCGTCGTGGATAATTTCGACAAAATGCATACCCATACCCTATCTGCTGCCCTTAAGATAGCGTTTTATGAATTACTACAGAAATAGTAGTAAAAACCATCTGTAGTATATTGCTACCATTAGTGAAATTGGAAATTGTTCGACAAGGCTCATAAGGATATGGACTTGTTGAACATAATCCGTGGATACTACAGAAGGCTTTTATTACTCTGTTTGTAGTAATTCGTACAACACTATCTTGAGGCAGCAAGTAGCACCCACTATAAACAGTGAACCTTCAGCTTTTTCACAAAAATCAATCACTTTGGTAGTGTGTGAAATTTCCTTAAAAAAAAAGGATTTATCTGAAATGAACAGTTGACATAAGAGAATGACTTCTTGATGCTTAAATCGTTTGTTTCTTGATCAACTCATGCTTGTGATACCCGAATATCTTCATTCTCAAAATTAAACGGGAAAAGGAAATGAAAATTGGATACAACTAATAAAAAATGATAGGCATCGCAATCGTATTTGTGACTTCTAACATTTTCTTTGAAATCTATATATTTACCTTCTCCAGGATTTCAGATGTCTAAAAATTATACACACCTCTTAGTATCCTTATTTATATTTTCTGGATGATAATTTGAATCACACCGACGAAGTTCATTGGATGTACTGATATTTAGTCTGATAAAAGTCAATTTTGTTAAGATTTAATCAAACTGGGATACCTGTTCATTTATTCCGAAGTAATCCTGACACCTACGCTGAATATTGAGGAACGTTGTTTAGTTATGAGCCTATGACAGTAGATGTTTAGTGGATTATTTACTTTCACTAAGTTTTAAGTAGGACGAAATATCTAATATTTTTTCCCAAAAAAAAAAACTACGTCGCCTTTTGCAACTTCTTATTAGCGGCTTAATCTTGAAAAATTCCACCATTAGTGAACTTTCATCGTCTATAAATACTAAGTAACCATACTGACCTTTTCTTCAATGAACTATTTCAGTAATTTATATTGAAAATTAGGAGAAATGCCTTCTGATATGGAAAGTATTACTGCTTTTTAGGAAATTACTAATAGGTGTTTTGAGATTACAATTTATAGCCTTTGGAAAATTTCTATTGCTAGAANCGAGTTTGCCCGGCTCTGAATTAACACACCATCTTTTTGTTTATTTGACCGTATAGATTAGAATTAGATTAGATTACTGCTCGCAAATAGTTAAGGATTTGGGATGTCCTAGTTCTAGGGAAATGCGAAGATTAGCTTAATATAGGAAAAAGTAGAGTCATCAAAATGATGATGATGGCTGTATAGATACTTATATACATTTGCACCAAAAGTTCTATTTTTAATTGTTTTCGTGATGCTGTAAAAGTGTAAAAAAAAACAAAGAAGCCATTAGTACTAAAAAGAAATGTACGTTGTAAAAATAAGCTGAACAATCCTCCAAAAGCCCTCGTGGCTGTACCAACTCGTTACAGTAGCTTAGAAAATTTGTCTTTTGCGTACTTATCAAACAAAAGAAAAGACAAAAATGTTGGTCCAATCTGTCGTCTGTCTTTTAGTCGCTGACAGATTTCTAAACTTTTTCAAGGATTGATAAAAATACTCGGTGCCATCAACGTCTGCATATTTGCTTTTTTATTTGGAACCTATTGAAATGCACCTTGAGCAAAAAGTTACGATTTGTATTTTTTATTCCAGATATCGGACGGAAATTCTCCTGTTTGCGTCAAATGAAGAAACATCGTCGGCCAATTAGTTTGGATCAGACAAAAATAGCCACCACCTGATCCAGTTAAATTTATGAAATGTTCCGTAATTATTTCAAGTACTGAGAACTTCAAGTTGCGAGAGATTGACTTTTTGTTTTTATAAGTGACTGTGAAATATTAGTGCATTCAGTATGTCTGCGCAACCCTCTGAACTTTCGTTGGCCGAAATTATACGATCGAAGGAAGAACATTGTAATTCAACTTTAAATTCAACAGACATTAGAACGGATGGTAAGCAAACTATTTTCAATTTCTCTTTAACATTTGTACAAACAGTAAACAATTCAAAACAGTATTGTATGAAAATAAATAAAAGTAAAATAAAATTACTTGTATGCAAGGAAGAAAAAAAGTAGGGAAAGGGCAAATATAAAGATAGGATACAAAAAATTAGAAGAAGTGACTGATTTTCGGTATCGGTAATAGGCAATATTCGATTTATAAAAATAATACTTGGTAAATTACCAGCCCGTCTCTGTATGCACTTCTGAATCCTTTCGTGGAAATAGCATACATGGCAAACAGTGACAGATAATTTAACAAAAAAATGCACCACTTCAAACTATACATAGTTACGAAATAATAACATTATCAAAGCCTTCCTCTTCCGGGAACCACCTTGTATAATTTATTATTTACGTTAGCCAAATTTAAAAAAAAAGGACCTACAGAAATTCTGTTTTTCTTATAGAAATAATACAGAACCTCGGAAGGATGTAAAATTTACTTAACAAAAAATGTTTCTTTATCAAAATTCGTAGTATTATTTGTTCTTAGCTGCCTGAAGCTTGACTTATAAAATGAAACTCAATTTGATTTGATTCTAACGACAACATTCCTTTTTTCCATATTGATTTGTTTCCTTTTGCCAAAGATACTTTTCAGACACTTTCTTATACAGACAGATACGAAACATTTTTGCCACTTTTACTCTTTTTGGTATTGTGGTATTATCATTATTATTTTTCCATTAATCGTAGCGTATTTCCCGCAGCTCAATTAGCAAGTGTAATTGGAAATGTTTTCCTCTGTTAATCTTAAATAAATAAGATAAGAATAACAATTAGCCGCAGTTAATATAAATTAATAACTTTTTAGAATCCATATGTTTTGCTGATATGCCAGAACTTGCATAACTGTTTCGATTACTTATGTATTCTGATTTGTTTATAGAAGTTACAGATACAACTGCACTACAAACTGAAATTAATTTTCAGTCCAGATTTTGCTGTACATTTAAGGATGATGACAAAAATAATTTTGTTATTATAATGAAATTGATAGTCCTAAATTATATCGAACAACAGTAATGATAATGCCTGTCGTAAATCTGATTTTATCTCTATATATAATATCGTAATTGTTATATATTTATGTCATATTTAAATCCAGTCTTTCCTTTCTGCTTTTTCAAAGTTTTGATTCTGTTTTTCTATATTGACATATTGGGATCCGTCTAAAATGTGACTTGAATGAGACACATGGATCGTAAAATTTGTTTATTAAAATAAAAAAAAAGTGTTAAATAAATTAAAATCTTTTTGATAATGAACTTTGCAACGGATTCGATCGATCTGAAGCTTCACATTCCGATTTGGTTTTTCCAAATTTTATAATATGAAGAGGAATTTAGGAAACAAACTAAGCGCAGTACAACAAGAGGGAACAGTAATTGGTAGAACAAAAATCTGGTCAGTTTCATATGCAGATGGTATAGTATTATTAGCAAAGAGGGCTGAAAGAAATTCAATAAAAGGTGTGGAACTAAATATACATAAGCCAAAAATTTTAACGGGGAACAAATCAGGAGAAAGAAAGAAGAAACTAAGGTTCTAGTGGGAAGGAAAAATAATCGAAAAAGTTACAGAATTCAGCTACCTAGGATTCGTACAGCAAAAAAATAACGGAGTAGATGGACACATAAAAAACAGAGGAAGGATGCAATAGAGGTAATGGGAAAGGTATGGAGAATAGGAGATAGAAATCTCAAACGAAGTTGGAAAAAAGTAGTGTTCCTATTCGAAACATAGTAGAGGGCGTATGATTGCACGGGGCGGAAATATGGGGGCGGAAAAAAGAAAAGAAATTAAAAGCATTCAAGACACATACATAAGGTGGATTTTAAAAATAGATACAAATACAGCGAAATAACCTATTATCTACACGAAAAAACAAAAATTGGCCATAAAATATTCAAAAAGAGCCCTAAAGTACGAAGAAAAAGTGTTAAATTTAGAAGACAATATGTTATTAAAAGAATGTATAAAAGTTAAGGATAATATATCGAAAATTCAAACCGAAAAAAGATAATTTATAAGGGAAGGATGGAAAAAGGAAGGCAAAAATTTTTTTAATGAAAAGATCTAGGTCGATTATGCACTACAGATGGAAAGGCAAAAGTATATGGAAAGAACTGGAAAGTTTAACTAAAGACAATGATAAGCAAAAAGAAGACAAAAAATTGGAAACATAAAATTCGGACAGGAATACAAGAAAATATGGAGAGAAAGCGAAGAAAAAATGAATTATTTGAAAGACGTAAGAACAAAGAATAAAAACGATTAGATTCAGACTGAGAAATGATAATAGAAGAAGATAATCAAAGGGCACTCAAACATATTTTGGGAAATGTGGAATAAAAGGAAATGGTACAAAAAAGGGAAATTCAAATGGAAGGAAAGAAGAGTGAGAAGAATAAAAATATTTAGTAATTGTCAAATTCATATGTAGTAATAGATTAGTATGTAAATGCACCTTACATATATATAAGTTCGTAATTCCACAGTATGCTACAGGGACTACTTATGAAAAATTTTCCCTCGTCTGCTCCAGTTATTTACGATCTTCCCAATTGATTAATTCCGGTAAAATAATTTCCTTTAGAATTAACATGATTTTCGTCAATGGCAATATGTCACTTGTAGTCATAAGTGAACATCAATATGCAGAATATCATTTGCATTATCCACGATTATATGACGAAGTTTGCCTTAGAATTAAACAAGTTTGACGTAATTCAAAGACCTGATGGTTTATTAGCATTTCGTGGCGCGCAGTCTTGCATTCATTAAACTTTAACGGAGGATAATTTTATTGATGCTTTTCCGGCAGATAGCTCTGCTATAAACATTCCTTTGTTTTCGCAAAGATTTGTTTAGGCAAAACATGATATTTTGGTTTTGGCTTTCGGCGAATTAATTAACAAACCACAATGGATGGAATTAATTGAAAATGTCCGAATAACACTAAAGAACGGATGCATTAACGTTTTGCAACAAAATCATTTTCTTAAAGTAAATATTTGCCGAATCCAGTTTCATCGAATCGTTACAAAAACAATTTATGATTAAGGGCTTTAACACACATATAGGGTGTCCCAGTTATAATAATTAATATTTATACCACAGACCCCTACGGGTATTTGGAGCATAAAATGTTATAACACCTTTGACTTTTGAAACAAAATAAAAAATTATANAAATTTGAATCAATTAGGCTATGGGATGTCGACTTGAACTAATATTGATTACACGCCTAATTGTAAGATAGATAACTAACTGGAAATTGGGACTCTCCTCGTCCAGTATATTTTTATATAGTGAAGTTGTTTAAAAATAGCCGCCAAGTTTAATAAAGGTCAAGTGTATTGTATCCTACTTTGTAGCTGATGGCCAAAAGAAAGAACGGGAAATTAAATTTTACGAAGTAATTTTTGTAACTCATAAAGTTGTCAATCAAGTTTAATAAGGCCAATTTTTGTTGAAAGTGCCTATCAAATGATAAAAAAAGATTGCTATACTTGGTCAATGGAATATTGTATAAAAAACAGTTCAATTTCACTTCGTTTCTTTTGGGCAAATGAAACCTGTACAGTATTAGTGTATTAATTTTTGAATTACTTGAATTGTTGTTGTTGTAACTCTCTTGCCGGGAATCGAACCCGGGCTCTTGGTTTTACGCAACAGTACTCTACCACTGCTCTACTACTTTTACATACGTATCATCGGTGTTGATTCTGTTACCTCCTTGTAGTAGGTAAAACTAATTCAAAAATTAATTCACTAATACGTTGACGCTATAAAAATTCAATTCTATACTTATTAGAAGGAATTTTAATGAATTCCGCTTTTGCGGGTCAAGAATTTTAATGTTTTCTATTCATTTGGTTGATTCCACGTACATCGAGATATTTCTTCAGTAAACAATAGAATGAACGATTTTCCGTTTAATTTTTGCGAGTTCGACTTCATGAAAAATTACTGTCAATTCATAACTGGAACTTGAATTGAGTAAATATAATTTTGAGAATGGTTGTGGTCGTATAACTCATTCTAAGACATTTTGTGGGAAAAAGAAGCTGTTGAAACGGCAAAGGGCAATTTATCACTGCCTGCCGTATATCTTTTAGATAGAACATAGTGTCTGACTAAAATGGTTCTTCATTAACTTGTGATTCTTTTTCATTCTTTTCTTGCTTCCCTTTACATTCGAAAACAATTTCAACAACTGTCTTCTTGAAATCAACAAAATGTCAACTGTAGCGTTTTATTTATTTTATTTTTTACTGCCTAGATTTTAATGGCGACTTTGTCCGCGTGAAGCCATTTTTAATTATTTATAATAAGGACAATTGTTTTCATCAACAAATAGATATTAATTTCAAAAGTAGCTTAGATCACGTTCATGTATGTAGACTCATAAAAATCGATTCGTGGCATGCTCTCACGTTCTCATGATATTTTGCTCTTTTTGTCGACATCGCTTGGAATGTCTATATTATTCAATATAAAAAGCAAAATTAAATTTACGCTTGAAAAACTACTCTGACGTTTAGAATATAACCGTCGCGTCGATTTTAGCACAAAAGATATTTCTCCCTCTGTCCGAAAATAAGAGTTACATTTGAAAAATTTCGCTTTTTATTAGAAGTAGAAAAATATGTTGAGAAAGTTGACTTACTCTTAAATTACGGAATGTTCTAGAATACCAAAGAACATTCCGGAAACTTCTCGGGATTATCAGACTACAAAATTAATTCCTTCACTATAAATCAGTTTACTTACAAATTACGCATATGTTTAAATGTGGGGATTGAATATATGATTTGGTAGCGTGATACATATAACCTTTGACCTAGTTCTTTGTGTGTGACTGATTTTATTATTTGTTTAAATTTTACAATTGTCATTTTTGTTGTCACAAATAATCAATAAATTGAAGTAATGATATAATCGAATGTAGGGATGGTTTTTGAAACATCGAGTATGTCTATCAGTTATGTTGTGCATGTTTATTACATAGCAAAGGCATCATGATGTAGAGGGCATTTCATAGCCAGTTTACGTTTGAAGCAGCAGACCGCTTGGGGCAAAGATGGCAACTATAAAAGCTTATCGGGATGTATGATATGGTCCCATATATATTTCCTCGATATTTTGCTCTTTTAGTCGATATCGTTTGGAATATCTATTTTATTCAATATAAAAAGCAATATTAAATTTACTATTGTGACATTTAGAGTATAACCGTCATGTCGATTTTAAAACTGTCCGAAAATGATAGTTATATTTAGTAAATTTCCCTTTTTTATTTAGAAAAATTTAGTCTTTTTAGGTCATCATCATAAGGTCATCAGTCCTAAGACTGGTTGGACACGTACCTCCACTCTTTCCTATCCTGAGCTAAACTTCGCATTTCCCTAAAACTAGAACAACCCACATCCTTAACTATTTAAGAACAGTAATCTAATCTAGGTCTACCTCTACCCATTCTAACTCCTGCTTCTGCTTCTAATATGTCTCTGACTAGATCTTCATGCCTGAGAAGGTGTCCTACCAACCTATCTTGCCCATTTTTTATTGACTTCCATAGAGTCCTATGTACTCCTATTCTTTCTAATACCTCTTAATTTCCAACTTTTTCTACCCACGTTATCCATTCGCCTATAACACCACGTTTCGAAGGCTTTTAACCTTTTCTTTCCCGCCGCGCTCCAAACATACACCTTTTTAGGTACACTTGTATAATTTATTGTATGTTTTGGAATTGGGCTTATTTGCAATTGCAACAAAGGAATCTAAATAGTCAATATTTCGAAAATGTTCACAAGAATCAATGACAACATTTCACCAAAATGATTAATTTTGATGTCCTTCAATCCCTAGCATTGACTGTTAATCTTGAATAACATATTTTCTACTAACATTTCGTAGGAAGCATACGATTTAGACAATAGAAAAGAAAGATTTAGAAGCATTAACATGTGGTGTTACATATGACAGGATGATGTACACATAGTACATATGATGATGATTAGACATACGTAGATGTATATCAATTTTTTGTGTGAAAACTAGCGGTGAAAGCTTATGCAATGCTATGCAAGGTACTTATCTGAACAATGGGAAAGTTGCAGAAGGTAAGGTTGGGAAATAATATAAAGAGGCATTTGCTGGTGAAAATATTTACCTAGCTTTTGGAGTTATTTGAGTAACTTTCGGGTTCTACCGTTTTATTGGTTTTAAAGGCTTATTTTTGCCTCGGCGCCGGTAATTGACGGGTTACGACGGTGAATCATTCGGTGATGTTGATGTTGATCGTCAGCAAGAACTCCGGGTAGACACGAATAAATTTACTCTTTATTATAAATCACACAACGAATGTTTTACATGGATGAACACTAATGGGCGGCCTTCGATGAATTCACGTTTTTAATAGCAATTATCACATCGGTTTGCTTGGATTAAACATGTGTTTATTTTGTACTAAAACTTATTCAGAAAAAAACAAAATTTATGCGGAGAAGGGAGGGTTGAAGGATATAAACGTTTTTTATAAAAATTAAAACAGTTTAATACTTCATAAACATGTAAATATGATATGAAATAATTTGAAAATACTTCAATTTTAGTTTCTGCAAACAATGTACAGCGTGATTCAGAAATTTTGATCAAATAAATATTTTAGTTACATCAAAAGGCAGTTTTATTAAAATAAAGGTAGAAAAAAGTTTACGTATAGACTTATCATAATGCACAAGTGAAAGCTTATTAACGGATAATTGTATTACCTGGATACAGCGAATTTTTTACTTATTAAATACGTATATTTCATTTACTTTCTCTAGCGATTTGCCCCTTCCAATGTCTTGGATGCGCGCTGGCAAAATCGTAGGTAGAGAGAAAAAAGCTCATTACACTCTCGACTCTTGTTCATTAAACATATTTTTTCATACAATACCTGCCAAAAGTTTTGTTCAATCATGAATAGTAGCGCTAGTCGAAAACAAGCGTTAAAGCCTTTAATATGTCTTCAAATATGAATAAACATCTCGTTGATATTTTCAGTAGTAATTGGTACTAATAACAGCACATTTGAGCAATGCAATTGTAGTGGATAAAATGGTCAATTTTTCCGTGCAGTACTGTACGGGTTATACGCTCCTCAACGGTTAAGAGTTTGGCCGAGAGTTGTCTCCTTTCTTTTCTGACCTGGTGCTGTTCTTTTCTTCTTTGCGCCGGTCAAACCGAAGGTCACATCGCTAGAGAAACTAAACGAAGTATACTAGGGACATTTAAATACCAAATAAATCTAATCTGCCAAATCGCTGAAATAATCTCGCTTCTGTAGATTTGTATTAATTAAAAAAGGAAGCTTTTTTTTGCATTAAAGAAATGGATCCCATCATTCTAAATACATACAACACCGATCAATAAAACCACCTTGTGATTGTTAAAGAACATATGCGCTTTTCGCCCTGTTTAATTTCTAATATTGACTCCAGTCACGAAGGAAGACCGTGCCTTTTTTATGTTTTTTCCGAGTAGCTAAAGGCTTAACGAGCCTTCACATACTTTACATTCAAATGAACGAAGGTAAGGATTGCAATTTTTGCATGCAGTACCTAATATGAAAATGCAGTGAATATACTAGATAAGGGTTTTCCAGGACATTTAGTGAAAGACAATGTGAAACTAGAAAGAAGTTAACTTGTATGTAATATCCAGGTATTAATCAGTCACTTTAATACTTGATTGGAAAATAAAAGAACAGAAAGACTGTGGTCACCGATTGTGATCATATTTAACTTCTTTATAAGCTGCAGATTTAAGATCATCGGGTCAATGAGAGCTAATTATAAAGTTCCTATCTAATATTAGATTAGACGCTGTTGGAAAGCTTTTACACGAAGCTGTACGAATATTCTATATCAAAAAAAGATGATTGGAAATATCTTGAAGTATTTATTTCAGTATATTCACGACAATTTGATAGCTGTTATTATATTTTATTTTTAAAAACTCTAGTCTCTTTCATAAGCAAGTATTTTATCTAAATAAGTAAATTTTTAAAGATTTTTTAAAGTGTGATACGTACTTCCAATGCATTGCGCTAAAGGGGTGAAACTAAAACAACTTTTTGTAAATTTCGTTAAATAGCATACCATTCAAAATGAGTAATTTTTTAAGTTATCATGTTTTTAAATTTATTTAGAAAAGACACCATTCTTAACAAAAACAATAGTCTACTATTTATTAGGCGTTTGTTTTTTGGGTGGTAAGATTTTGGTAGGAAAATCATTGTTGCCCTATTTTACTATTTGGTTATAAGTCAAAGTCACAAGGGGGTTGAAAGTTGGGCGAAATGTTGGTTGTTATTTTTAAACAAATAAATAACTTTCAACTCCCTTGTGGCTTTGATTTCAAACCGAATCAATAACATGAAGCTAAAAAATTGATGATGCAAGCAAGTTTTATGTAAATTAAAGGAAACAAAAGAAAAGTTTTAAAAAATGTATACTAACAGTTCACAACAATTATTTCTACAAAACATTGGCTTCTTAAGGTGAAGATATTCTTCATTAATGTACATTTTTTTAAACTTTACTTTCGTTTCTTTTAATTGATTATGGAGTTTCAACAAGTCAAACCTTCTACCATTAATTAAATTTTATATAATCTTTTATTTGTGCACTGATTGTTTTACAATTAGAAAAAAGGCTTGAGGAATATAAACTATAACTTCTTTCCGGACAGCATACTGCAAATTAATTTTAGTTTAATCTTTTCATAGGAGTTTATCGAATTACGAATCACCCTACATATTGTAATTAACTACATTTGTACTATAGATCGATTCTTTTCCAATCTCTCGCGAATAATAATTATATTGTTCAATATGCCGAGTGAATTTTAATAGATACCTACATTTGAACATTGTACATCTACTCGTTTAATGTGCCTATAAACACGCTATAATCACATTATACGAGGGTGGATTGATAAGTTTCCGGCCTAACCAAGAGATGACGCCACTAGGCCTACCTTGAGGTGACATTCTATAGTACCATCCTTGGATAGCTTGTAGCTATAGTTTCAGCCCGATCTCCTTGCTAGTGTAGGTTTGACAGCACGCTGAACAAGACGCCTCTGTGGTTTTCGTAAAAATGGAAAAGCAGGAAAATCGTGCTGTCATCAAATACTTTTATTTGAAGGGGTTAACGCCGAAGGAAATTAAAAAAGAGATGGACTCAACACTGGGGACATCCTCCCCGTCATATTCAACCGTTAAGCAGTGGGTTTCCGAGTTTAAAAAGGGTCGTGTGAGCACCTCTGATGGGCCTCGCTCAGGACGCCCCGTTGAGGTCACAACTCCAGATATGATCGAAAAAATTCATCAAATAGTGCTGGGAGACCGCAGATTGAAAGTGCGTGAGATAGCTGAGACCTGTAAGATGTCATATGAACGTGTGCAACATATTTTGCACCAACATTTGCATATGGAAAAGCTCTGTGCAAGATGGGTGCCGCGTTTGCTAACAGTCGACCAAAAATTGATTCGAAAAAACATTTCTACCGCAAATTTGTCATTGTATAAGCGTAATCCAAGCGAATTTTTGCGTCGATTCGTAACCGTTGACGAAACGTGGGTCCACCACTACACTCCTGAAACCAAAGAACAGTCTAAACAGTGGATTGGACCAGGGGAACCAACTCCAAAGAAGGCAAAAACAATTTTTTCGGCGAACAAGGTTATGGCTACTGTTTTTTGGGATGCAAGAGGTATTATATACATTGATTACCTTGCAAAGGGTAATACTATCACTGGTCAATACTACGCAGACTTATTGCAACGTTTGAGCCACGAGGTGAAAATTAAACGACCTCATCTGGCGAAGAAAAAAATCTTGTTTCATCACGATAACGCACCAGCGCACACGTCAATCGTTGCGACGGCTAAAATCAACGATCTAAAGTTTGAATTGATGCCGCACCCTCCTTACTCTCCAGACCTAGCCCCGAGTGACTATTTTCTGTTCCCTAATCTCAAAAAATGGCTTGGCGGTAAGAGATTTGCGGACAATGAAGAAGTAATCGAAGCTGTAAATGGTTATTTTGAGGAGCTTGACGAATCAGTCTATAGAGATGGCATTAATAGACTGGAACACCGCTATGAGAAATGTATCAGCCTTGGAGGAGATTATGTTGAGAAATAAAAAAAAAAAATTTTTAAAAACCTTGTTTTTCTTGGTCAGGCCGGAAACTTATCAATCCACCCTCGTAAATGTCATATTAAAATTGAAGGATTGAACATATTCTGTGCCTATCCCGCTCTCACTTTGTTGCAAATGTCAGGCAGAAATTTGTATGCAGGAGAAAGCGTCCCTTCACTGTAAGTTTCTTCGTTTACAAAATTCACATCGCATCCGAAAACTAATTAAAGTAATTACTGAGTAGCTCTTCCTTTTTACAACTTTTCAGTATACATTGTTTAAAAGTTTTTTGAAGTGAAATTTCTTTACGCACGGTAGGCAGGGTAAGTTCGTTTCATGCGAGTTGCTATGTAACGAAATCATGCAACGCATTTCCCCCGCTGGCTGTCCCTATGACTGCTTAGATCTTTAAAATTACGCAACGGATTTTGATGCGGTTTTTTTTAATAGATAGAGTTATTCAAGAGGAAGGTTTATATGTATAATACATGCATAATTTAGTAGAGAAACACTGATAATTTTAGAGATTTGTAATGTGATGTCGTAAATAAACACATTTTTGCGCTTACATTGCAAACGCTGCTTGAACCCTACGAGATAGATCAAAATAATATACTACAGTATTGTACACCTTAAAAAGGTCTACAAAAAATCCGCGATGGTATATGCCTATCTCTTAGGGATAACCCACAATAACCATTTTTTATCTACTTTTTACGAGAAATAATGGCTTCTTTACGAAGCAATTTTAAGCAATACAGCATTAATTCTTATCCAATTAAGTTGTATAATTACACGTTGTATTTTTTTTTTTTAAATAAACGTCGCTTTCTCTTAATTCGTTCATCTCTATTATCGTTCACACATCCTTAGTATATTTGACGTACATCAGTAGAACGAATAAACAAACAAAATGAAATATATAGGAATTTGCTGGAGGATATTATATGATACATCGAAATGAGACGGAAGAACTCCAAAGGAATACGAAAACATTTTCCTCCAAACCCGTCGTTAAACACGCCTTTATGCGAGACTCGTATTTCTTGTCAATATCCTCACAGTTATCAATTTCAATTTTACGAATCGAATGTAGATTTGAAAAGAGGCAGTTTTTTATCATTTCGACTTTACGTTAGAGTGATATTAATATTCACAACATTACTAAATTTCGAATGTCATGGTCAAATTGGGTAATGCTGCAAAATTAATTTAATGAGGCATTCCTTCTGTTCCAGAACTTTACTGTCGAGGAGTATTTGATGGATGGGCCTGTTGGCCTGACACCCCTGCAGGTCTAGCTGCCAGTCAGCCTTGTCCAGAATTCATTGTTGGATTTGATCCCGAACGTAAGTGGATACAGAAAATACATACCTAATGTTATAACACTGAAAAAGGATTAATCGTTTAATACTCCTGTTTCAAATATGGGATATTAGACAGAAGGATCACATTCATGATCAGTCTCTTTGAAAGAATATTGAAGTCACTGGCAAGTTTTCAAAATTCGACTGAATTCATATTAAATTTTAAAAATGAAGAAAAGTGACTTGTAATTTCCGTTTTGTTTAGTTTTTCTTAGTTCTTCTGGTTTTCTAAATTAATTTCCAGAATAAATTAAAAATATCTATGCACCGTATCGTATCACTTTCCTTGGCACCTAGCAAGAAAAATAACGAAAGCGGCATTATAACGTACTTAGATTGATTTTCTTCCTAACAAACGGAAATAAATTTTCATCTCGTGAAATGATATCAATTTTCGCAAGATTTTCAAGAAGCTCTACTGACACTTGTCTTTTATATGAGTTGTTTCATTTCATCGAAATTAATTTTCAGGACTTTGTCACTAAATCGATTGAAATTATTCTAACAAAACTGTAATCATGTTCAGTTTTAATCTAATTCATATACCTTTAATTCAATATCGAATGCGGGTGATTACTGATTGGTAGTTAGCGATATTTTAAACAAAAAAATAAATAAATGTAAATTTTAAATCTTATTAGTCACTGATCAAAACATTTTTATTTCTATATGAAACACTTTGACATTTAATAGGGGTTAATATCAAATATTAATGTGAAAATTCATTTTTAATTTTCTCCCACTACAAACTACGTCAAGTTAATGAGGTCCCGGGGTCGATTCTCGGCAAGGGTGTGACAACAGTAACAATTTTTCCCTCATTAACTTGAGGTAGTTTGCAGTGGGAGAAAATTAAAAATTAATTTTCACATTAATATTTATTTCTATATTATTCCGTACATTCTTGAAATAGTTTATACTTTACTCTGTATACTGCATTTAATATGTTCATTAATACGTTCTTCGAATGATCTACCAATTTGACAGATATAATATATTTGTGAATACTACAAAGTTTCTGTTAAGAATTATTTGCGCCTCCTTTATCAGGTGTACGTTTTTAAATGAAATTTTCTTGAAATACACCGATAGTTTTAAAGGAAGGATGCTACGAAATTGCTTTATGTACGATGTAATTTATTCCGCAGTTGTATCGCAGAAGCCGTTGCAATTTTAGGATTCCACTTTGCATTGTGTACTTATCACAAGCTGAACACACACGTATCTAAAGAACAACGGAAGGACAAAGACGGAATGTAAAATGAATTCGCTATAGACGCGTGGTTGTTCATGCGCTAATTGCGTTTTAATTAACACACAAAGCAAACGTTGCGGGGTGGGGTATTATACAGGAACGAAGGATATGAAATGACAAAAAATAAAAGACAGACATCTGTCTGCTCTCTTTGAATAACTATTTCATTTGCATTGACACAGCTTTTATGAATCAAGTAGACATTATTTTCATCATAGCAAATAATTTTTCTGTGAAAATGACAACAAAAATACAAAGGAAAGCGTAGAATTTTGTAATGTTAGTTAAATACTCAACGGTTTTTCTAGAATGGCTAGAACTCATTAATAGTTACTGCAATCTGCAGTATTTCATATGTGTGATATGGCAATTGAATCTGTCAACTAATAACTTAGTTACACATTTATCCTATATCACTGCAGTATATAATATTGTGCTAGGTATCTACATTCCAGGCGTAAATAGGTTTGTAAAGGAAAATACAAGCAATAAAGAGACTTACCCGGTATTTCACATCCAAATAATTCATATATGATTTGTGGTTCCACGACTTAGGATGTGTGATTCTCTGGAGACATTGCGAGCCATTAAAAACACTGAAAGAAGAGAAAAATTGTATTGTTTTAAGAACATCATCTAAATTTTACAACTGCTCAGGGATATTCTACAAATTACCCCAATTTACTTTTATCTGTGCATCTATATAGGTAATATTACACTTACGTTAAAGTGTTTAAATTTATCCATTTCTTTTCCTTGCTGTTTTATTAATCATCATCATTAATAATTGTTAAATGAAGAATAAAATGAACTCTAAAAAAATTTTTAGAACGTACTCTAAATTTTGAAAACTTCAACTTTGGTTAACATCCCTGTCATCAACATAAAAGTTAAATTACATAAAATTGTTTCCTTCTCTATTTACAAGGATTATTGATCACAAGGAGAATACATGAAATGAATACCAGAATACTACAATTTCTTCTCGCGACGTTTCGTCAAGGATTTATTGTTGACTTCTTCAGGCGCCGAATCAATATTCGAAACGGTTGAAACTATTTCGAGAAGATTTTACAGATCTAAAGAAGAGTTTTGCCAGAAGTAATCCAATCTATGTCTTTCTGTCTGTCTGTCTGTCAGTCAGACTGTCTGTTTGTATGGGGTAATCTTTCGAAACGGTTGAATTGATTGAATAATCTAGGCTAATCTTTATCTGTTAATTTCTTTGTATGGATTAATTATCGAAAATTCACTTGTTTCAGGTATTGCATATCGAAAATGTGAAGAAAACGGTGATTGGTTTGTTCATCCTATTTACAACAAAACGTGGTCGAACTACACAACTTGTGTTAACTTAGAAGAACTGTCTGTAAGTATCCTACCATCATTGATAGCAAAAGATCAGTAATTTTTAAAATCATGGCCTCTATCAAACTGTAAATACATATGAATATGTGTTATTGAAACATTATTATGGTTTAAAATAATTCGAAGTGGTCTGTATTCTGTCGAAACTGCCAGACGCGGATCGCGATTTCGATCTTTTTGGATCTCATCAGAGCGTCGAAGGCAGCTCCGACAGAACACAGACCGACTTTTACCTGCTTACTTAACAGTGCGTTTTCGAAAATACTACAAATGGCGCAGTGAACGCCATCTGTAGCACGATGCTACATTTTAGGATTACGTATGCTCCAACAAGGTCCACTTGTGTGGATATCTACTTGCTGAAAACGAATCCCGACGTAGCCAACCTCAACGTCATAGGCACGTTAGCTTAATCGAATAAAATAAATCGAAACTGCCAACCTTAGCTTAAGCTAACGTGCCTATGACGTTGAGGTTGGCTACGCCGGGATTCGTTTTCAGCAAGAAATATCCACACAGATGGCGTTTACTGCGCCATTTGTAGTATTTTCGATTGTTATGGTTTATTTTATTTTTCTAATAGAATTACGTACAAAATATTTCATTAAGAGTTTAAGTAGTACTTTTATCAAAAGAAAAAGCAACAATAATGCAATCTAATTTGGCGAGAATGAATTTTGCTTTTATTGACATCATTCCCGATAGGTACGTGCTGTTGATGGAATCGAAATGAGTGAATTACGGGAGACAGTTTTTTTTTTTTTTTTTAATAAGCCTTCTCCAGTTAAGTTCGTTAAAGTACGGTGGCCGGCGGCAGCTTAATAAAACAGACGTGTTTTTATTTTCAGTTCCGTCAGCAGATAAACATTGTTTACTCCGTCGGCTACAGCATTTCCCTCGTGGCATTGGTCATTTCCTTGGCAATCCTGACGTATTTCAAGTGAGTATACACAATGCGGTGGTCTTATCAACCCTCCGACCCTAGAACCCCACATTAAATGCGCACACGCTGTCTCCTAATGCAAATACAACGTGCTTGACAATATTTTATATAAACTGTGAGGAAAAAATTTGAAATGTTCTTTCGATTTTAAAGGACGCTTTTACGAATTTAGAATACTTGAACACATTCATTGGAGTACTAAAGAAGAAACCTAGATACCATCTTTCATATACAAAGCTTAAGGATTACTTTCAGGACGGAAGGAGCAGTAGAGATATAAAACAGAGGATATGTTGGGTCTTCAATAAAAAGAAGTCGCTTCTGTGCTCGCGAACGATTAATTTAAAAATCTAAAAAGATTGTTAAATGTTAGAAATGAAGAGGTATTAGATAGAATAGGAACTCTTTCAATAAGAAATAGGACAGATAGATTGGTAGGACACCTTCTCAGGCATGAATGGCTAGTTAGAGACGTATTAGAAGCAGAAACAAGAGTAAAGAGGACTAGAGGTATATCTAGATTAGATTACTGTTCACAAATGGTTAAGGATGTGGGATGTTCTTAAATCCTTTGTCGGAAAAAAAAGAAATGACCTTCCGAACAACCCTATATATACCGAGCGGCATGGCCTAGAGGTCTAGACCATTGCTTAACATTCGGGAGGACGCCGGTTCGATTCCGGGTCCGTCTGCCTTGGTCCAAGTTCTTCTGTGGTTTCCTTGGATCACTTAGGCAAATGCTGGGGCAGTAATATTCCACAGATAATCATTCATTCTCTTCTGTCTTCATTTCGTCCGTCTCATCTTTCTCACCCGAACCACCACCCACCCATTCCCACGATTCCTGAAAGCAGGCTGAAGAGGGCCTTCCGCCCTACCTTCCGGCATAGTCCGGAGGGACTGCCCGCCCACCAGCATTACTAGCTGGTGGGAATGAAACACCCAAAAGTTTTTTTTTTCTAGTTTTAGAGAAACCAATGCTAGGACTGACCTTAAAATGATGAACGATTACTCTAAAAAATATGCTTACGAAAGGCGCATTAGGTTTTATGTGGAGTGAAGATAAATAAAAATAAATCAGAAATACTGCATGGTACAAATGAAACGAAGGCAGGGTTAAAGTTAAAGGTTAAAATTAATTATTGAATATAATAACATAAAACTATTTATCTACTACATGGGGAATATTTTACGGAAAATGTTTATTTTAACCATACTAATAATATTCGCAAACCATACAATTACGTTACAAAGTAACCAATTCTTTACAGTTTTTCGCAGTTTCCAGAAATTCAACGGTTCATTTTGGAGGCAATTTAAATTCTCTAATAAAAGTTTTATAGCTAAAGTGTCAAAAAAGCGTTTCTCATCATTAACCAATTTATATATAAAGCATTGTTCTGTATGAATCGTCCTCTTACCTGCATATATTATGTAGGTAAGTTTTATTAGGTGTAGGTACATACATCATAAATTCGAGTTATATAATCAATTTTATTCTTTTACTACCTTTAAGGCTACATTGTTAAAGCTGAAAGAAAAGCGAATTCAAAGGAAATCTGTCATTATTGTTGCATAATAAAGGCTCGAGAGTCCCATTACGGAGTAAGAAAGTAGCGGACTTTCAGTGAGGCGCAAATTACGAAAAAATAAAACTCAATATTTCAAATAATTTGCTGTGTTGTACTGCAATAATAAAAACAACAAATAAAGCTTGCAACAACCTTTGTTAACATTATTATTACTCCACGCATGTGACACAAACAACTAAAACCGGGATAAGCTTCTATTCAATTCTGTTTGAAACGTTTAAGTTAAACATATACATAAACAATTTTCCGATAACAAGCGCCGTTGCCAGTCCCCTTAAGGCATACTTTTTTGAATAAATCCCATGTGAACGGTTTTTTTGTAGAATTAACCATATGTATTATGGATTATAACTTCTAATTAGTGAAATGTATAGCATGACCTTTCTAATACCAAAATATAAAAATCCTTATCTATTCCAAATAACGAAAAACGTAACTTACAAAAACATTTGCTTTCTCTAAATTAATCGGTTAGGTAGATATATTTAATCAAATTAATTTGTCACAAACAATGTTCTAGAAATATGCAAATTTGTTTCCTTGACCTAATTGTTACTGCTTATCCTTTATTTTGTGTAAATTTTTCAGATTACAAACATAAAGGAGACGCGTTATAAGCGAATAACAGAAATACCGTGAATAGAAAAGGTTAGAAGGGAGACTGTATTGGGAAGAGTGGGTAAACAGAGGACGCTGTAAAAGTCAATATCAAAAAGAGTAGGTAGAACGTCTTTATGACACCTTCTGAGGAATGAAGAGCTAATTAGAGACGCTTTAATAGCTAAAACAGAACAAGATTTACGTAAGATAAACACATTAGTGTTCGTAAATAGTAAAAGGGACAAGGGATGTGGGATGTTTTAGTCTTCAAGAAACGAGAAGTTGGATTCACCATCTTGGTACGCACAATTTTTAGAAGTTTTTGGTGATATTTCTTTGAATTCTAATAAAACTTTTATTCCTTGAATGACAGTCATCGTGTAAATAGTTTCATAAATAAAATGATTGTGGCGTACCTACCCTATTTATATTTTCGTAAAAAGGTTAACACTTTTACACTCTTTCTAGTTAATACAATAGGTAGTGTTTCCAAGTAAAATGTTTTCGTTTTAATTAAACAAACGGTATTTTTAATGGCAGCGATGACCTGATCGCATTGGAAAGGCCAATCGTTGTATTGTTTGCTTCTTTTTTTAGCAATTTTCGTGGCAACAGCAGTTCGAAATAGTTATTGTTAACTTCTAGAATGTGGTATTTTACTGCGAATCAAAATAAGCGCTCAAGTGGCCGTTAATACTAACAGCTATGAGCCTTAGGGTTCGTACGTTATTATGGCTGTTATGAGATAAGTTTTTTTTATATTCTTCGTATTAATGCCAGAAAAGTTTTATTGTAACAGATGTTTCTCCGCGTATATATTTAGATACATCAATAAACAAGGTATTGAGATTTCACGTACAAGAAAAGGCAGAATACAATGAATTATTAACGTTTTATTGCAAACGTACCTATACTAACAACTGCTTTATTCGTTGCAATCTCTAAAACGAATATAAGCTGCACTTTCAAACTCTTTCGAATTGAATTAGAAATCATTGAGGAAGTGTTGTCTATTTCATCTATTCTGCTATTTACAGTGGTTAAACAGAGACAAAGAAAGGTAAATAAATAATTTTTAAATAAAAATAACCCTAGAAAAAAATTTTCAGTCTCTCTCCAGTCCCTCAGAGTCTTTCAGCGTCTCTGAGATTAGCGTCTCTCACAGTCTCTCAGTTTTGCCTAGGTGTTTTTATGGATCTTATATAAAATTGTTTCCTTCTCTATTTACAAGGATTATTGATCACAAGGAGCATACTTGAAATGAATACCAGAATATTACGATTCCTACTCGCGACGTTTCGTCAAGGATTTATTGTTGACTTCTTTAGGCGCCGAATTAATATTCGAAACGGTTGAAACTATTTCGAAAAGATTTTACAGATCTAAAGAAGAGTTTTGCCAGAAGTAATCCAATCTATGTTTTTCTGTCTGTCTGTCTGTCTGTCAAGACTGTCTGTCAGACTGTCATTAGGTTTTATGTGGAGTGAAGATAAATAAAAATAAATCAGAAATACTGCATGGTACAAATGAAACGAAGGCAGGGTTAAAGTTAAAGGTTAAAATTAATTATTGAATATAATAACATAAAACTATTTATCTACTACATGGGGAATATTTTACGGAAAATGTTTATTTTAACCATACTAATAATATTCGCAAACCATACAATTACGTTACAAAGTAACCAATTCTTTACAGTTTTTCGCAGTTTCCAGAAATTCAACGGTTCATTTTGGAGGCAATTTAAATTCTCTAATAAAAGTTTTATAGCTAAAGTGTCAAAAAAGCGTTTCTCATCATTAACCAATTTATATATAAAGCATTNAATGAATAAATCTGAAAAATTGAGAGACTCGAGTCTCTCGTAGAAAGACTGGGATCTCTGAAATATGTTGAACTTAGAAAATATTAATCATGTCTATCGAGACACCACTTATTGAGAGATTCGAGTCTCTCGTTCAGAGACAGGATACGGGATATGAAATGAGAATCTCTCTATGAGCGACTCGAGTCTCTCGTTCAGAGACGCTAAACAGTTTTTTTGACAGTCTCTCTCAGCGGCACCAGAGAGACTCGATGAGAGACGGAGGGTCGAGTCTCGCTTTCAGAGTCTCTGAGAGACTGAAAATTTTTATCTCGGGAAATGAACGCAAAATTTAACTTTACATTCAGATTATGCAGATTTCTGTGAACTCTATAATTTATTCCCATTTTAAAAATAAGTTACGAAAAGTGAACATTATTTTTAGTTCAAATGCACTCGATCGTGAACAAGTCCAATTCGTTAAAGCAGATCATTCTCTTTGTCTCATCGGTGAAATGGGGATTTTTCACCATCAAGAATAATCGAACCATCGAAAATGCAAATGCGACCTCTAGAGGGTAAGCTGCAAAAGCAAGCAAAATTGAAGGATTTTCTTCAATCTTTATCCGGTTGCAATCTACGAGTATATAGGACAGATTTCGTGACACCGAACGACTGGAATCAACGGCTAGGATTGCTTTTTATTACTGCTCTTTTTTTTTCGATTGACTTTTCAACGAGTTTCTGGTATTTTTGATTTCCACGGGGGCATTGTTTCGTTCGTTAATTTTATTGGGAAATGTTTTCCTGACCTTTGAAGAGGAAACCGAAAACTTGGATTTGCAGTTATATGAAAAAGTTTTGAATATATAAATCTTTAAAATTGAAATTAAGTCAGCAAAGGTCAGTTCTAAAACTAACTGGACACACACTACCCCTCTACTATTTCCTTAAGAATTTGACAATGTTAAGTTTGTAGGAACTCAACAATAAGCTTTGCTCTTTTTACCTTCCTACTAATGCTGAATTTGTACATAGAAGAATTTATTAAAAAAAATAAACATTTAATGGTAAAATTTTGCAGTAGTTTTATTTGTTACAGGGCTTTAGTTAGCTTTAACCTGTTTTCCCAGCAATTACTCGCATGAGATAACTGCCCATTTAGCGTTAATAGTTAGTTTGGAATGCCTGCACTGGTGTAGGAATAATGGCATTTAAATCCTGCTTATATTGATATGGCTGTTTCTGTCGTCAATTTCCGCATTTTCCACACCTGCACTTAACAGCGTAACCGTGAATTATTTTGAGCTTATGTGATTTTTACCTTCCATTAAGTACATTATCAAAATTACTATTATACAAATCCGCGTCGAAAGCTTTTTACATTAAGATATCATGTTTTGTTTTGTTCATTATCACAATATATCTAAATTTTATGAAAACCATCGAATTACATAAAAAGTGAAGATTATCATCCACCACCAGTGTATATTCTTATTGATTTTTGAAAATAATACCTATCTTAAGAAATAAACTTCCAATATTTTGCCAATAAATTTTAAAATGAAGGACTACAAAACAGTATTTAGATGGTTTCCGTTTTTCTTCTTTGTAATGCAAAAAATAACACAAATAAATATTGCTAATAAATATTTATCTTTTGTTATACTTAATGATCGACTAATGTACAACAAAATTATAGTGAATGATTACTCATATCATTCCATTTTCCTTTCTAAATTACACATAATAACTTTTCATCTAAACACAAAGTACAAAAGTTTTTGTTTTATCAACTATTTTCGCTGTTCAAAAGTAGCGTTTGGTTCTGTTGAGACTGGTAACTGTTTATATTACAACGGCGACGTGTAGCCGTGAGTTAGCTTAATAAACAGTCATGGATGGAAAATCATAAATCTATTAGATATGTGTTCGATAGTCGCCGATAGACTTTGTTTAGTCTGTAAGAAAACGGTTATTCATATAGAAATAACATGTACGGAAATACTTAAGCAGTCTTTAGTTTTTAGTCTTGGTTCAGCTCTCATTTTGTGAACAGCACATGTACTTATCAATTAAATTATCCTAAGTAAACTACTGTTTCCATTTTTTCATCGCAACTCTGACAGGTTCGTTACCAAGAATTAGTCAGTATATAGGTTCTACAAGACGAAATAAAGGATGGTGGGCTATTATATGGAACAACAACGGTTGAGAATTATTAGCATAGTGAACGCCAATGTGGCAAAACCACAAAATCCGCATAAATGCCATTAGGTTGCTATGATAATAACGATGTTTCGTTTCAATTACCGGGTCAATTTTCGCTAACTACCAATAATGGACCCAAAATCCCTTACCTATCGCATATTACAGTGGCAATGATATAGCGGTATTCGACAGGAAATAGAGTTATTCCACAATTATGAAGCCGCATTGAATGCATTATTCCATAAAAAATACGTACATACCTACATGGTGCCGGCAAGTTTAAACAAGATGACCTTTCGTCAGAAATATTGCCTATTACATATCTGTTCTCTTCCACTTAGATTTACGTAACTTTACTTTAGTTAATTAATTTTATTGAATGTTATAGTTATAGAGTTATACAGGGGCAAAAGATTAGTATGTTTAGATTTGCAGATGATATAACAGTATTAGCATCTAGCAAGGAGGAGTTAGAGATAGCTTTAAATAAAAAGGAAGCGGTATTGAATACAAAACAGTACTACTGTATAAAAATAAACAAAAGTAAAACGAAAATACTGGTATGCAAGAGAAGAAAAAGTAAGGCAAGAGAGAATATAAAGATAGCAAACGAAAAATTAGAAGAAGTGATTGATTTTAGGTATCTAGGATGTCAGATAAGTTAGGACGGAAGGAGTAGTAGGGATATAAAGCAGAGGATAATGCAGGGTCAAATCGCTTTCAATAAAAAGAAGTCAATTCTATACTCGCGAACGGTTAATTTAGAACTTCGGAAAAGGTTGCTAAAAGTGTATGTTTAGAGCACGGCGCTGTACGGGTGCGAAACATGGACAGTAGGCGCGGCGGAAAAGAAAAGGTTAGAAGCGTTCGAAACGTAGTGTTATTACAGACGAATGATGAGGACACCCTGGACAGAGAAGAATAGAAATAAAGAGGTATTAGAAAGAATAGGAGAACAGAGGACTCTATGAAAGTCAATAAGAAATAAGCGAGATAGATTAGTACGACACCTTCTTAAGCATGAAGGTCTAGTCACAGACATATTAGAGGCAGAAACAGGAGTTAAGAGGAATAGAGGTAGATCTAGATTAGATTACTGTTCGCAGATAGTTAAGGATTGGATAAGGGTTGCTGTAGTTTTAGGGAAATGCGAAGATTAGCTCAGGATAGAAAAAAGTGGAGGTACGTGTCCAACCAGTCTTAGGACTGACGACCTTATGATAATGATGACGATGTTATAAATCTACATTTTTTATTCTTTTTAAAATAACGTAAAGACAATTAAGTAAAGGAAACTGCAACACTACCCAGAAACCTATGAAATCCTAGCAAATCATAAATGCAACGAACATATAAACGTTTGAATATTTCATTACCTTTTTATTTGCAGATCTTTACGATGTGCTCGTATCACGGTTCACATGAATTTATTCGCATCCTTTGCAATGAACAATTTATTGTGGCTGATGTGGTATAACATAGTAATTGGAAATCCCGATGTAGTTTCCACAAATAAGGTAAGTGTTTAGCTAGAACTTTTTATATCATTATCAGTTCAGAAAATCGCTCTGAATTAGTTCGAAATTTTGGGCTACAATTGTGTATATTACAATAATCCCCGAGATAAAAATGCTCAGTCTCTCAGAGTCTCTGAAAGCGAGACTCGAGTCTCCGTCTCTCATCAAGTCCCTCTGGTGTCGCTGTCAGAGACTGTCAAGAAAACTGTTTAACGTCTCTGAACGAGAGACTCGAGTCGCTCATAGAGAGATCCTCATTTGTATCCAGTCTCTTAACGAGAGACTCGAATCTCTCAATAAGTGGTGTCTCGATAGACATGGTTAAAATCCCAGTCTTTCTACGAGAGACTCGAGTCTCTCAATTTTTCAGTTTTATTCATTCAGTCTCTCTGTGAGAGACTCGATTCTCTGAATTAACAATTTATCATTCGAGTTTCTCATATAGAGACTGTGAGAGATCCATGAAAACGCCTAGGCAATAACAGGGAGACTGTGAAAGACTGTTAGAGACGCTCTCGGAGACGCCGAAAGACTCTAAAAGACTCTGAAAAACTGGAGAGAGACTGAAAATTTTTGTCTAGGGGCATAATAATAGTAATAATTTACAACATTTGTAATGTTGAATTGAAAGCTTTATCTACTTCTTGGATAAAAGCAGATTAACCTATGGTAGAACGTGCCTATTGTACGTACAAAAATAGAAAACGTTTTACCAAAGAAGAATGAACAAAATGTGTTCTGACTGTCGAGGGAATCATTTATTTCGAATCTATGAAAGACGATGGCTAGATACAACGAAAAAAGAAAAGTAAAAAACATCTGCTATTTTTGACAAAAGCGAAAATTGAATTTTTTTATGAAAAAAGATTATTAATAGAGATTGTACACATTCAACAATAAATGAAGCATGGCTAAGAGGGTAAATATCCACCATCTACGTAGAAATAATAAAGATAACGAATCATACCAATAAAATCAATTTATAGTGAATTTTTATTCGAATTTAATGAAATGTTTACTGTTTACGCTATTCTTTCTTTGTTGTAGTGAAATGTCCTTTTAACTGATACTTTTTCGTTTTCAGTGGTGGTGTCGAATCCTACACATAGTCCTTTACTGTTTCCTCTTATCAAATTATACGTGGATGCTTTGCGAAGGCGTTTATCTCCATACGGTGCTTGTATCAGCTTTCATTTCCGAATCTAGGCTGTTAAAATACATGTACCTTCTGGGTTGGGGTGTGCCTGGTCTCACAATTGTTATTTATGCATTTACGAGGCATTTTGACGGTGAAGCGACGGATACATCGGAGTAAGTTTATCCATACAAATCCATTTCTATTTAGTAAAAATATGTACCCTTGTATAGGTAATTTAAAATCTTATGAACCTTCACAAGTGCGGATTTCTTCTCGTGTATATTGCTCATTATGAAAACATTGACCCGGCTGTTGTACGTAGTTCAGAACGAAATGAACTTCCAGATGAGCAAGACGCGATCGTTATTGCATTAATTTTGAACCTTCGGAAGACACTGACTCGGCTATTACTCTACTGATTTAATCATGTGTCTCCCTGTACAACCAGATAATCTATAAATAGGAATGATCAGTGTTTTTAAGAGGTAGAAATAACGTAGAAACATTAAGCGGACGTAGCTGTGTCACTATGCAACCCAAGGTCATGAGATTCTGAATTACCTTTACCTATAATAATATACGCGGACGTCAGAGACCGCAAATTCAGTAGGTGAATTTATGACTGGATAGAAATAACCAAATTTCATACTTTTCGTGTTTAGAAAGCCTTGTTAAATATATTAAATGTTTTGCGTAAATACAGTTTTCCATATTTTTGTTATGAGGAAATAAAATTTTCCTAGGAAAAAAATACTCAAGATAGTCACCTACTTTAGAAGTAAAATTATCTACTCAAACATTAGATAAATCATTGAAAAGGTTTTTAAATATACAACGGATGACTACGAAAGTTCAAAAAATAACTTTGGTATTATTTTCTACGAAAGTTTTTTTAAGAAAAAGTAAAAACAAATGTCGACTATTTTCCTCGAAAAAAGAAAGTGGAACGTCAATTTTAAGGAGCTTAATGAGTCCAAGATTGATTAAAAAGATAGGGAAACAGTTGCTACCAACAGAAAAGGACAGGGGAAAGAATTACTGGTTGGAGCTAGATTAATAGGCTGGCAACGTGCCAGGATTATTAGAAAATGTAAACTGACAACATCTTTTTATTCATCTAATATACTACCATCGATTAATGCCATTAATAATTCGTACAAATATCATTATTATCCCTCTTTACTTCCACTTAGATAAGATGATGATTTAATATTATACGACATCTATATTCCTAAGAAGTATGCGCCCTTATCTGTTTTCTTTTTGCGGCTGTTTTGAATAACAGCCTTCTTACTCCAAAATGGTCTAATCTGTAAATGATTTATCATAACCATACAACTTATGTGCGACAAAATCCACTGCGCGTTCTCCTTTGCAAAACATTTGCTCACCCTGACAAACGGCTATTGAAGGGGTAGAATCTTTTCTTAAAATATTTATACATGTTAAAGAAAACGTGACATTTTCCATGTTACTTGGAAAACCAAAAATTTTCCACGTGTTTTCATAATTCTTCAGATTTACGACCACTCATTGAATCGGCCCTTTTCAGGGCCACGTGGTGTGTTAAATCCGAAAAAATGAAAAAGGTTCAGAACGCCATTTCTGCTGGACTACAAAAAATCCTCGTCAATCGCCGTGGAGTGAGTATTTTGCAAAAGGGACACAGGTTTCGACGATTAGGAGATTTATAGGATAGAACCGAACCAAATTTTACACATGACATTGTAAAGTGTAAGCCCCGACTCAAAATAAAAATAAAAAGATCTTCGGATTACCTAAAGATACCAATGTTAAATTTAAACAATTCTTGTGGTATTTTGTTTGAGTAGTGTTTATTTAAAATACTTACATTGCTCGTAAAGCTTCACGTAATCGTATTTAAGGCTAAAGTGGAGAAGTTTGTATTTTACTTGAGTACGCAAAAGCTAATGGTGTGTTACCTGTATACTCGTAAAAGCTTTCAACGTAATGTTCTATTTGTTGTCGAAAATACGAAAGCGTGCAAAAAGTGACATATAAGTGAAGTTACCTAATCTAAAGCAGTTTGTGCTTCATTATTAATTTAATTAAGTACTAACAGTTTTCCGTAAAAAATAAGACCGTGTAGTCTGCCATCTACACACATCAAATTTAGTACGAAGGAGGAAAGTTTTATGTTATAAATTTACGATACTCCTTGATATCCTAGTCAGGGCAAAACCACTCCTAAAATTTAGAATGTCAATAGAATGGAACCAATGATACATCAAATTAAAGGTTTTTGGAAGACTTTTATTGTAATACCTGGTAACCTAAAGATTGTCGCCCACTTATCCGTTCCGTTCCATCCCGTCCTGAGTCGTCAAAACACGGATCAGATAAAAACAAATGAATGGATTTTGATGATTCGGTCTCTCTGTGAGAGACTCGAATCTCTGAATTAACAATTTTATCGTTCGAGTCTGATATACAAAGACTGTGAGAGATCCATAAAAACACCTAGGCAATAATTGAGAGACTGTGAAAGACTGTGAGAGACGCTGAAAGACTCCGAAAGACTCTGGGAGACTGGAGAGAGACTGAAAATTTTTGTCTAGGGTAGACTAAGGCAGACGGACCCGCAATCGAACCGGCGTCTTTCCGAATGCTAAGCAATAGTCTAAACCTCTAGGCCATGCCGTTCGGTACCGTCTGTAAATTGTAGCTAACTTTATATACCTGCCACATGTTGTTGAGTAATTGGTTCATTAGCAATCTCAGTGCTACTGTGGTTACCTTCCGTCTAATATAATGTGTTCTCTCAGTACTTTATAGTTTTAATACGGTTTACCGAATAAAGCGGGCATTTTTTATCCGCGTGTAATAATCGAGCGTTTCGCTACTTTTTTTTTTGATATGCATGCTATGAAGTTTTTAATTCGGCCGATGCATCAGTGCATCAGTTGTTATTTCCCAGCAAAGCGGACGATAAAAGCATCTTATGCCTCGCAGGGAGAGCAATCTCCGTTCCGGAAGTTTTACTACAGCTAAGTCCGATTATATTATGTATATAGTGCGCCGAAGAGGTGCCCCTGCCGGTTATTACTATTAGCGACTTTCCGGACCGCTTATTACAGGACTAAAATGTTTCAAGCTAATTTTGTTTTACGACGATACACATCGGGAAAATTAATGCGCTCTGGTATACGCGTTCCACTACTTTATTGAATACGAATACTCCATGAAAATAAAAATTTGTGGACACGTGCTGAAACAATTATGCGTAAGGGTAGTTGGACACTGTATCCTGTTCAAAAATACAGATACTTCAAAATTAAAATGACCATAAGAGTATGAAATGATCTCAATAATTGTCACAAAATATGCAAGCGCAGGCTTTTATGGTCGGTATTTTAGATTGACCGAACGCGTGGTTTAAAGGTTTATACCATTGCTTAAAATTCGGGAGGACATCGAGAAAAGGAAGCTGAAGAAGGCCCTCCGCTCTACTCTCCAGCTTTGCAATACAGTGCTGTTCGGAGGGACTGCCCGTTTACAGGCATTAGCGAATGGAAACGACAGAGTCAAATCCTTTTCAATTCTAATGGTCTGCCGGCTTACATGCATTAGAGAATGGGAATGACAGAGTCAAAACCTTTTTAATTCTGGATTACAATAACCAAGTTAAATTTTACATGAAGCTTAAAAAAGTCGGAGTATTACAAGCTTTATTGCGACACGATGAAATAGAGATGCACCGGACAGTGCTTTTGCCGGGGACCTACCGGATAACCGGGAACCCGACTTTAGCTGTGCTGGATACTCGACAAAACTACTGCGGGACTAATGGTTTATGTCTTCGTCCTGGCGTGGGTTTTTCATTATATACCACTTACACAACTGCAACGTCCCAAACCACATTAAGTCCTGTTTAAAAATTCGTTTAAACACTGAACCAATCAAAATTTAATTCTTCGTTTACGGATTTTCAACGAGAGAGTTGAGCTGTAATCATTGAAATGAGCCTATAACGATTATAAACACTAAAAGCTTGCAAGATGATAAAATTATACTTAAGTTATTGTTAATCAAACCCGATATATCAACAAGCAACAGTTTGGAAAAAAGAAAAACTAAACATAAGAATTATATCGAAATAACAAATAATTTAGTACAGTCATTAATAAATAATATACTCTGGGACAAACGACCTATTCCAATATAATCTTAATTACTAATTTTCAATAGGTAGATTTTTGTTATATCTATTTATTAAACTATTATTGCTGGTGGTTCCTTTTCTTTTCTATGGTAGAATTACCCGGTACGGTCGGGTACGCGGTATCAATATCCAGTAAAAAAAAAAGTTCTGGATCCGCCGGTTACCGGATCCAAACCTATCATTAGGACTCTAAAGAAAACTATTAAAGATGTTTGTTGCAGTAGCAGGTGGAATATCATGTACTTTGGACCACGGTCAATTAAATCCGAAAATAGAAACTGATTCAAAATCTAATAGTGTTTAGTGTAGGTAAAGCATGTGATTAATGGAACATAGTTGTGTACGCGGAACCGTATTTTGTACATGAAATCTTATTAAAAAAAATTAAAAGTGAAAATTTATCGGTTCCAGAGTTTTCCCAGGATGAATTTAACATTGTATATTTTTGTAACTGTCTATAAGGATTGTATGCGAATAGAAAACAATTATTCATCGTATAGACGTCAAACGGATTTGGAGCTGAGAGACTGAAAATCGGTCAAAAGTTTCCACCCTACTTTTAATCCACAAGGCGCGTTTTTAAAATGTCAACTCATATTTTTCCAGACTGTGACAAAGATGCCTTTTCTTCGGAAACATTTCTAATTTCATCTGCCTTCATTCCTATACGTACTGGATACCGAGAACTGGCGATATATCTAATTTTATATTAAATAGAAAATGGAAATTGAAAAACATTTTTATAGTCAATTTAGGGGTGAAAAACTTTCTTAAATATGGACATTTTAAAAGACAGGCTCATATTCAACTAGATACGTAGTTATCAATCAGAATGTTGTTGGAGCATACGTAATCCTAAAATGTAGCATCGTGCTACAGATGGCGTTTACTGAGCCATTTGTAGTATTTTCTAAAACGCAATGTTAAGACAGCAGGTTTAGAAACTGAAATTCTTAATCGGTTTTCGTATAATTTGTCTAATTGTAGTTATTTTATCTAGGTTTTTGTATGATTACATTAAATAATGCAATTTCAGATTTTCTTATAGAATTTTTCAATTTGTATGGGATATAAAGACGATCATAACCCTCAGAATCACCCTTATACACGCGTCTGTTAGGGTATGTACCGTGTATCGTATTTTCTTTCATCAATATTAATAATGATGCTTGCTCAGCTGCTGTCATATTCAACATAAATGAGCAGGTTCAGCTAGCGTTCATTAATAATGTTGGAGTAGAAGGCTAAACGTAATACTGACACGTTTTCCGTAAATTTCTTAATTAAATACTTTTCTTACCCTTCTCGCAAATTTGCTAAAACCTTGAAGGGTACTTAACCGATAGCAAACTTGTCCAAGCTTCAATTAAATGCTTAAAATACGGCTCCTTAATTGGCTTGCCAAGCGTTTAAAACGCTTTACGTCAATTTTACACTATAGGAAATTATTACAAGACCCTTGTAGAACTACAGAGTTTTGGAAAGAGTTTTTGTATCATTAACTGCTCATTATTTTTTCATTATTATATTTAGAGATGATATTAGATTAATAAATCTATTAAGGTCTATTAATTACAAGCCGATCGTAAAAATTTATATAGTAAAATATCCGTTATCAAGTTATTTAATTTGTAAAATCTATCGAACTGTAGACGCCTGTTTTCAGTTTTAAATCATGTTGTAGCAGTGGCGGCGCATAAATATTAATCTTAATAATTCAGTCAATTACCACGATATAAGTAAAAGACAATAAATGTTAAAAAAATCTTTTATGATTTTTACAGATGCTGGATGAATGATGGAAAATATAATATAATCCTTCAAGTACCAGTGTGTGCTGCCGTCTGCCTCAACGTTATATTCCTTATAAATATAGTGCGAGTGCTGCTAATAAAACTTAGAAATGGACCTCATCTGCAAAGGAACAATTCTGGCTCGACGAGGACTTCAATACAAGCCCTAAGGTAATATCACTAAAACAACAATTTGTTTAATTACCAAAACTTTGTCCTTAAACTTTTGCAACATTTAATTATTTTACAATTAATTAATTATTCAGAAGAACATTAATCGAACATTGTAGAGCCAATTGTATTTATAGCGATATCTGTTGTAACGTCCTTCCGGTTATAGCGACACTAATATCCCTCCTATGAATTTGAAACATACTTAAAAAAAATTATTCGGTCGTAGTGATAAGTGATATCAAATTCACTCGATTTCAATTATATTGTTGGATTTTTGAAAAACAACTGAAGCCCATCGAATATCACAAAATTTTCTTCGTTTCGTTTCATAAACAAATTTTATTTTAAAATTAGTTTTACTATTATAAGGTTTTCCTGAGATAAAACGTTCAGTCTCTCAAAGTCTCTGAATACGAGACTCGAGTCTCCGTCTCTCTTCAAGACTCTCTGGTGTCGCTGAGTGAGACTGTCGAGGTACTGTCAAAAAAACTGTTTAGCGTCTCTGAACGACAGACTCGAATCTCTGAACGAGAGACTCGAATCTCTCAATAAGTGGTGTCTCGATAGACATGGTTAAAATTTTCTGAGTTCAACATATTTCAGAGATCCCAGTCTTTCTACGAGAGACTCGAGTCTCTCAATTTTTCAGTTTTATTCATTCAGTCTCTCTGTGAGAGACTCGAATCTCTGAATTAACAATTTTATCGTTCGAGTCTCTCATACAAAGACTGTGAGAGATCCATAAAAACACCTAGACAATAACTGAGAGACTGTGAAAGACTGTGAGAGTCGCTCTCAGAGACGCTGAAAGACTCTCAGAGACTGGAGAGAGACTGAAAATTTTTGTCTAGGGTTATTAGAACCCTATTTTCGTTGATAGATCTAATGATAAAATAAGCAATATGGCAAGTGAATTTGACCTCGACTAATATACCCTCATAAATTCAGTTACACTCTAATAAGATTTCTCATTAATTAACTACCGCGGCAGGCATGGTTTTGCACCCTATTTAAACGACTCAATTTAGTAGTCTAGGCAATTAAATTTCTCTCGATAACCTCAACTAAAAGTAAAACACTACTAAAAATTGATCATTCCCTAATTAAATATTTTTACGTTGGTAGAGAACGAAATAAAAATTCCGAGCGCTCGACTGCTAAAACATTCTTGAAAAACGAATTGCAAAAATTAAACGAGTAACAGTATTTTACTCGGTCTGCGAAAAATGTGTACGACGTAAAAATTGCAGCAAATGCAAAAAAGTGTTGACCAAATGGGATCGGTAGGAAGCTGCTAACGGATGTCTATGACAGGCAGATGAGATATAAGGCCGGATACCGGATCCAGCATCCGACTCCGAGTTGAGTTAAAAATAAACTGACTTTAGTGTACACAAGTACAAGTGAAAAGGTGAAATGACAAGAAATTATTCGATTATCTACAAGTCAAATTTTAGTGATTAAAATCATTATCTGGCATAATAAAATCTTAGTAGCATCAGATTGCATTTTGTAATTATTTTTTTTTGCGACCAACAGTATCAGAAGAGTAGAAGTTTTATAATCCATACATTAAAATCAAAATATTTGGTAGTAAACCTTCAGTATCTAAATAACAGTGAAACATAGGACGTTATGGAAGTCAAAAATAAATAGGCCAGATAGGTTGGTGTAAGACACCTTCTCGGGCATGAAGAGACATACTAGAAGCAGAAGCAGGAGTAAAGAGGAGTGGAAGTAGATCTAGGTTAGATTGCTGTTCACATACAGTTAAAGATGTGGGATGTTTTGGTCTAAATTTAAATGTAATATTGTAGCGACCACGAGCGTGATTGTGTGCGATCGGGCATACGTGTGTGTGAGCGGCTTATCGATTCGCCGACTAGCCGCGGGCGCTTTTCTTCATGTGCGCCGTATCTGTAAACGTTGTGTGTCGTACCTGCTTTCCGGGAAAGCAATTAAACCGTTCAAAGAAAACGAGACTTCTCTGGACGGCTGGAGAACGTTCCCGAAAGGAGGCAAGGGAGTATAAAAAGGAAGAGACGATCGCCGAAGAAGAGTAGAAATAAATTGACCGTTGCAGAGGTGAATCAAGAGATAAATTGACAGTGATAGAAGTGAAACAAATAGAACAGTGAATAGTAACAGTAGTGTAAATAAATAGAATAATTACCGAAGTTTAGTAGTAATTTAATAGTGTTTTTAAGTTTAATAGTAATTAGTGTAAATAAATAGTTTTCTTCTTAAAATTTAATTTGTTAAACCCACGAACATTACAATATAAACATATATGTATATTTTTACAAGCAACCCTTGGAGTTGTGATTTATTTCTAAGGTGCGACCCACGGCCTAGATCATTTGGGCTGGCTACCCCTACATTAGGGCATGGTTGTTTTCCCTAAATTAAATTATTGTTCATAAATAGTTAAGGTTGTGGGATGCGCTAGTTTTAGGGAAATGCGAAGAAGCTGAGGCTAGGAAATAGTGGAGTTGCGTATCCAACCAGTATTAGGACTCATAACCCTATTATGATGATGATAATGATTTAAAAAGTTGATTCATGAAATACGTCATTGTAGAATTGTAGAATAATGATGTCTTAATGGTTGTAAAGAAATGGGGCTATTAATAAACCCACAAATAGATAATAAACTTAGTTGCTCAATTCAATAGTGGACAACGAAGTAGAAAGCTAAAGAAATTCAAAAGTGAACACAATATATACGTCGCAGGTATGATTAATTAGTTCTGTTTCACGATTTCGGTTGTATCGCTTAATCGTTTGGCTGTTGCTAACGCTTTTAGCTGTACTTTGTAGTTTAATTGGTCATAATATTTTGCAGTCGGAAGTCGACTGCTTAACTGACATTTCGATGGGATGAAGAGTTAGTAATTAAAATTGCAGACAACTTTCATGCTCTGAAATGCTTAATTGTTCGCGACTGGCTCAAAATTACCATAATTTTATTTGCCTCGTTTCCCATTTACTGCTCAAAAATTTCTTCAGTTCACTTTTATTGTGACATTTGGAAAGAGTATGACAAAGGATTGCGAATATAATCAAAAAATAAATTAATCATTTATATTTTCAAATATGTCCTAAGCTATGAAGTTATATTAAGCATAAAAGTCCTTTTGATTGATGATTAATACATACATCATTTAAGTATCTCTCAACTGACATGAATTTAACAATCAACTGTTTGATGATATCCGAATCTTCCTGTATATATTTGTCATAAGTAATCGAGAGAAAATCCCTCAGGATAAACGACAACCTTATACATCGTCCGCAGAACTTTGAAAGGGAATTTTACTCAAGATGAATACGTGGATTGTAACAAAATGAGGTGATTTCAACTGACACCACTTCTCTTGGAACTAATATTACGGCTTCAAAACATATTCCACAGAAGTCCGTTATTTTCTACCACAAAAACACATCTCATATTATTTTCTTTTTACAATATTATTTTAGAATATTTTCTACAGTCTTCATCCTTCATTTTAATATGAATTCAATTAACGAAAACATTAAACGTTAAGGTTTTGTGTTCTTTGTTACTGACTACATTAAGATACTTAATCTTCTTAAAATAAGGTGCATGAAATACAAAATTTCAAAATGAAGCTATCTCATTACGAGTTCCGAATTTATAAAGCGGTGGATTACATTACAAATGATATTAATAAATACACTTTCAGAAGAACATTAATCGAACATTGTAGAGCCAATTGTATTTATAGCGATATCTGTTGTAACGTCCTTCCGGTTATAGCGACACTAATATCCCTCCTATGAATTTGAAACATACTTAAAAAAAATTATTCGGTCGTAGTGATAAGTGATATCAAATTCACTCGATTTCAATTATATTGTTGGATTTTTGAAAAACAACTGAAGCCCATCGAATATCACAAAATTTTCTTCGTTTCGTTTCATAAACAAATTTTATTTTAAAATTAGTTTTACTATTATAAGGTTNCTTCATTTTAATATGAATTCAATTAACGAAAACATTAAACGTTAAGGTTTTGTGTTCTTTGTTACTGACTACATTAAGATACTTAATCTTCTTAAAATAAGGTGCATGAAATACAAAATTTCAAAATGAAGCTATCTCATTACGAGTTCCGAATTTATAAAGCGGTGGATTACATTACAAATGATATTAATAAATACACTTTCACCCAATTTTCAACCCTGTGGGATCGTGACTGTATAGGTATACATAACAAAGGTATGTGTCTAATCCTTAATAATATTCAATACTTCAAAAGTATATGTAGGTATAAACACTCATTTATTGTTTGGTAATTGCAAAATAACAACTCACTTTTAACATAAGTAAGTAAGGAACAATAATTTAAATTGAAGCGAATTGGTCTAAAAAGCATCAATACCGATAAAGGAAAAAAAAACGGTAGGTCCACTGCGCAATGAGCGACTGCACATTAGTTTCTTATTATGACTTGTCATACACAAAACGTACCTCAACAAAATCTCTCCTTATTACGGGTAGCGCCTTAAGATAGGTGCGGGTAATGAAGCTTAGCTAAGGGAGGTTTGAAATGAAATAAAAACTATTTAGCCTAATTAACAAATATTAATGTTAATTAAACCTAATTATGGATTACTGTCAAATATAAACAAAACATATGGCAACTTCTGTAGGTACTAAATAAAAATAAAATTAAACATTTTTAAAAACATTGTAAGTAGGATACTAAGGCCTAAAACTGTAAAAAACAGAAATCCTGTCTTCCTCTCAACCGTGACAGTACCAACTCGCCGGATTTTCCTTAATACAACTTCTACCTTTAGGGACATAGAGGGAGTTAGGCCTTTTTTTATTCTTTTCGCTTACTTGTTTTTGTCAAACAGATCTTTGGTGACTGGAGTATAATAAGGTCTACGGTCGAATTTTGTAGGCTTTAATAACCGCCGACAACGTGTATAAAGAAAAACTAAAAAGAAATTATTCGGACCGTCACATATTATTTAATCATCAAAGGTCGTACAGGCATAAAATAATAAAAAAACTATAGGATTGATTCGGACTATTTGTTATTTGAGCTGGCGTAACTACCCTTCGCAATGAATAACGGCGCACCGGTGGCGGTAAGCAAGCTAACTCTTCGCGACAGGTTTGAGGCGCCATCTATGAATGTTAGTTACCTACGAGTGTGATTTTGAGCGACAACGATTATTTTAAATTGTATTTTTTTTTACACAGGCCTTATTAGTCGACAGGCCTTATTACCCGCACCTTCCTTACATTAAACAAATCATGTAATTTGTACTGTTATTTCTAGTTTCTAATTTTCGTTATAATAAGGATACCTCACCCTTAACCACCTTAATCACACATGTCTATACGATACTCGCGAAATGTCTGTTTTAGTCACGCACGAAAGACTTTTGTGAACGATTGTCCCTCACTCGTTTTAAATAGATGTACAATGGTGAGACCTTTACTTTGGTATATTATTTGTTTTATATATCGCATGGTTAGCGAGAAATTAAATAAAGAAAGGGGTGACTTGAACCACCCTGTAGGTATACACACTATAAGTTTTTAAAGAGGCGAAAAAGTTTATTCATTTCGCTGGCTCTAGTTTTTCAGAAACAAACTTGGATATCCGTTTCGGAAACAAGATATTTAAAATGAAGTCAGATAACGAGAAAAACATGCTTTGTAAACTTTTTTCTCTTTGGCATGAACGTCATTATTTAAAAAATGTTCTTTTTCTTTTCAGGGCCACGTTGTTACTTGTCCCGTTGCTGGGTCTCAACTTTCTCCTAACGCCTTTTAGACCGGAGGAAAAACACCCGTGGGAACACGCATACGAAATCCTTTTAGCCATTACCGCTTCACTTCAGGTTCGTTATTATATTCTGTCTCCTTGGTAACTGAACGATTTCAATAGAATAATATTAAATGCGTAATCTTCTTATTCCTTCGACTTTTCTACTAAAAAAAATGAACGGTTCAGAAAAGCCACCAGATTTTCTCAATTACACCAACAGATTTGTAACTCTAAAGAACACCTTTTTTTATCGAGTAATCAAAGATTATTTATAACTAACATTAAATTTAAAGTCAGCGGATTGATTTAAATTAACGAAAATGACTTTTCCAGCTTCAATTTTCATTATACAGGTACTTTGCATACAAGAGTCGTGCAACGTTTAAAATTAAAACAGTGCATTATGACGAACAAGAAGCATATTTCAGCGTGAATGAATCATTACTGAAATAGAATTGTTACAGATGCAAACGCTTGATGAGGGAAGATATGATTGTACCTCGTCACTTTAGTGGTAGGATGCAAAACACTAAAATCTAGTACTCATATTTCTCAAGTAGATTTCAAGCTTATTACATAAACGTCATTCTCAGTCGGTAATACAATACAGCTATAAATATTGCCAAGTAACAGTTTTATATGAATTTAGACTTATTAAGTGGTATGCAACTGATGTGGTTTCGGAGTCCTTTAATTGTTTATTTGTGTTTCCTGCAATTTACTGTTCATAAAGGTTCTGTAAAAATATTGAGCTGCAGGGTCGGACTGGCCTATGTGGTCAGGTGTTGATCGCTGCTAGGGCCAAATAGGGACCACACAGTTCGAATAAAATTAAATACCAAAGCAAAAAATAAAAAAAAAAAAAAGAAATGAACCTGTTCACTTTACCATGTACTCAAGCTTCATTCTTAAGAATTATAAACACTAGGGTTGATAATCTACTTTCAGTCAAAATTTTCTTGAAGCAATTTGCTGTTAAAAGATATTTTACTCATAATTATCAGAAAGCCAGCGATGATATCGGTCTCTCAGGAATTTTCAAAATTGCTAGAATTATAATTTGGTCTGTTAATCTTTTAATTTTCTTTCATCTTATGATGATGAAGAATTATAGGGTCATGGGAGTTAACGCGCTTAGTTTATGTTAATACGAGGGTTATGGGGTTTAACAGACATGGGTTATGGAATTATGCGGCTTTTAATGTGGGGGTTATTAACAAGGTTCAAGAGGCTTAAGTTTAATATTTTTGGGTTGGTGGGTTTCCACATTCATTTTACAACTACCGAGGTCAACACTAGACAGTCCGATCCTGAAAATGCATATATATTAAAAAATTCGCGACAACAGAATTGTATGGCATAAATATGAAAAATGATACATAGAAAACACGGGCAGGCGCATGTTAATGCCATTATGCATTATTAGATCGCACATTCTGTGCATACACCATGCAACAAAGAAGGCTGAATCTACTGTCCGAAAGCGGTCATTCTTCCGAAAACAAAAACAAAAAAGAACAGATATACCGGTAGCGAACTGCATATAATAATCGTAAATATAACAAAGAGCGTTGGTTACGAAATGCCATCACAAGTTAAATAAAAAGTTTTTATGTGCAACCTCCTACTTCGACATTTCAATTTGTCAACCCGATTTTTTGTACTACATCAGAAGATACATTTTTACGCCATTTGGTAATGTTATCTACCTGTGATTAGTAAATTTCATTTTGAAATAACATAAAAATTTTGATATAACAAAAGAGAATTCAATCTACTGTAGATTTCGGGTATAACGACAACTAAGGGACCACTGTAATTTCAGCGTTATATCCGGGAGTGGTTACAGGCAAAGAGGTACAGACACGTATGTATAGTTTTCTCCATTTTTTAATTTTGAAACTATTTTTCTAACCGTAAATGTGCATCTAGGAGTCATACTTATTCAAAAGGTTGCTAAATACAAGTTCTACTCGGAATATCAGTTTGTAACTGAACCATTTTAACCTATAACATCTATAAACAAACGGTAAAAGGTCACCGCACTTTCTGACCATCTGTGTGGATGTAAATAAATGATAAGAAAGTTCTTTGTGTCTTTGGCGGACGACTCCGGTCGCAATATCTGCATGAGATTACTAAGGATTTGTTACAAATGATCCTTTAAAAACAGTCGATACATCCGAACTCGGCGATACATCCGAAGTCGCCATAACCACATGAATTTTGTACCAAAGTATGCTTTACATTCAAGGGACTTAGATTTAACGTCGTTATAGCAAAATTGTCGCCAAAGCCAGGGTAGTAATAAATGAAATCCACTGCATCTCAAAAACCCGACTTTTTAACGAATTTTCACCTTTAATATTTATTTAAACAACTCCTACCGTTTTAAGGTACATCATCAGCGTAAGGTCATCAGTCCTAAGACTGGTTGGACACGTACCTCCACTCTTTCCTATCCTGAGCTAAACTTCGCATTTCCCTAAAACTAGAACAACCCACATCCTTAACTATTTGCGAAGAGTAATCTAATCTAGGTCTACCTCTACCCCTCCTAACTCCTGTTTCTGCCTCTAATATGTCTCTGACTAGACCTTCATGCCTGAGAAGGTGTCCTACCAACCTATCTCGCCTAGTTTTTATTGACTTCCATAGAGTCCTCTGTTCTCCTATTCTTTCCAATACCTCTTCATTTCTAACCTTTTCTATCCACGACATCCTCATCATCCGCCTATAACACCACATTTCGAACGCTTCTTACCTTTTCTTTTCCGCCGTTCCCATTGTCCATGTTTCGCACCCGTACAACGCCGTGCTCCAAACATACACGTTTAACAACCTTTTTCGAATTTAAGGTACATATTGCGAAAATTTAAAACCTTATTGTATCACTTCATATACCATTCTTCTATTGCAATTTCCTTTCAAAATTGAATTAATGTTGACATTTCAAGTCGTGAGGTTGATAAAATCCGACAATGTTGATATTTATATCGTTATGATTTTCACCTTTAAGTAAGCCAGTAAAAATTATTTTCTCTGCAGAACAACATACATACGGCTATGACCTTGTAAAACCAGCCGAGTTTTCTCTAAACAGAAAAGCTTTGGAAATAAACTATGGAGAAATACAAGAGTTCTTTGAATAATACGCTAGTCGTCTGGTTTGCCTCGCAAATGGGGTATTCGTGTTTCTTTTCTGCCTGGCAATGTTCCGTGTATGCTCTACAAACATTTACAATTCAACTCGAATAAAAATTTCATTGCTCGCGTTCATTTTATATTTCTGCTCTCGTGCAAGACTAAGTAATAATGCGCTGACGGCTCTGTTTTCATAATTGCATCAACAAGGCCAATTGAACTAGTTTGAATAACAATATTGACTGAAAGCAATTCACAAATTATCCGGATAAAACTTCGCACTCTTTTAAATCATCCAATAAAATAAACGCACTCTCATCAGTTATTTAATCAAGTTAGGGTATAAAACCAATAGTATATGATTCGTGCGTATATATAGAGAAGTTAAAAATTTTTTCCAATGTTTTCCATAGCGGAATTCAAGATTATATTATAGGTTTGTCCCTACGTAAATCACTACATAGTATAAAACAAAGTCGCTTTCCCGCTGTCTGTCCCTATGTATACTTAAATCTGTAAAACTACGCGACTGATTTTGATGCGGTTTTTTTTTAAAGATAGAGTCATTCAAGAGGAAGGTTTATATGTATAATACATGCATAATGTAGTAAGGAAACACTGATAATTGTAGAGGTTTTTAATGTGATGTCGTAAATAAACACATTTTTTGCGCTTACATTACAAACGCTGGCTGAACCCTACGAGATCAAAATAATGTACTACAATGCTGTACATCTTAAAAGGGTCTACAAAAAAGTCCGCGATGGTATATGTCTATCTCTTAGGGATAACCCACAATAACCATTTTTATCCTTTACTTTTTATGAGAAATAATGACTTGTTTACGAAGCGATTGTAAGCAATACAGCATTAATTCTTATCCAATTAAGTACCTTAAATACATTGTGCATTTAATATAGATCAATATGGCCCTTTACAGCATGTAGTTTAAATGAATATTTTCGAAGATATTACAGATTTAAAATGCAGGGACATAGCGGTTGCGGCGGTACCGGCCGGGAGGCCGGTTTGTATTGTCTAATGACAAAAAAACTGTGAATGTTGTATATAAAGACATTCTGTAGTATATTTAGTATGTTCAGGGGGTATCTTTTGAAGATTTCCCCTTTTCGATAATAATCTAAACAAAACAAAAATATATTTAGTATCAGCATTGCACCCGTGCGAAGCTGGGGAGGGTCACTAGTAGATTATATATTTCAAATTAACTGATTTGAACTGCATTACATAATCTACATACATAGGAAAATTCTTGAAAATATCCGAGTGGCCGATAACGAAACGTCGATTCAAAATAAACCTGTTGATTTAGTACAGGTGCCTTTACAGCACGAAACTTTACAGCACATTTTACATCTTTATATTTCTATTTCCTTCGGTAAATATTGATTTTCCCGGTAAACATTAAATAGATTAGTAGGTACTATGCTTTCGTCACGTTTTCACTTTTGAGATAATTTTTCTCAGGCACTAAATTAATGTAAGCAGGTGTAAGGTATATGCATATGAGTCATTCAGAGCAAAAAAGAAAAGTAACATTAAAAAAACACAATAAGTAGTGTAACATTATCTACCATTAAAGTAAATGCTTCGTCTACAGACTTTCTTAAATTAGATACACGAGTTCGTCTATTTATTTGCATAATTTTATTGGTTTATGTACAGTGGGTAAGGTATATTCAACTTCATTTTTACGGTATTCTAAATTAGTACTAAAACGCGCATACAAACTAATTATTAGGAAGGATATGTACAAAAAAAGCTAAGGTCAAAAGTTTTATCGCACGGGTCCAAAAGCTGCTAACTACGTGAATCAAATCAAAAAACACAGGAACTACAGAATTATTATTATATTGCAATAAATATATACTTATGGAGAAGGAAAAACAGTTCAAAATACACGGGCAAATTGAAATTTTCCTCTGAAAATTGGCTTTTCCAACAGAATGTTCTTGTACGGCTTTCCTTACTATGATAAGTCATAAAAAAATAATCACCTAGAACCCACTACCCGACGAAAATAATAGGGCAAGAAACCAGGAGAATTTTGCATTTTCCGAAAATTTTCTCCAAAAAATTAGGGGATTTGTACTATTCGGTTTCTATGCTTACATAGATCCATTCGTAAGTTACATCGTACAAATACAAGGGTGAGAACCGCCGAGCTATACGTCTGCCTTAATATTTGAATAACCTTGCATCATGCTGGCGTAGGGTAGGAGATTGTGCCCGAGGTTTCTAATCCTTGTAATTAGCAAATATGTACGACATTACTAAATAACAGATCAGACTGAACAGTGCAAACGACGTATAATTCCTAAACTAAATCCCACCTTTTTTAAGAAGAAAATAAAGAAAAGTTGTTAAGGCTGATACATTTCCAATCATCTGGAACCAATTTCCTTTGTACGAAATTTAATTTTAATTTATTTTTGTTTTAAGTCTTAATTTTTCTCTTCTGTACCAACAAATTTATACGGCATTACTTAAATATGAATTTGTATGCAAGGATAGAAATTGAAATGTTCAAACGCCGTACAGTATTAAATTTCCTAATGTTTCGTGGAAAATTTTCGGAAAATCAAAAATTTTTCTTGTCCCTTATTTTTGCATGGAGTAGGTTCTAGGTGATTATCTTTTTATCACCTATCACTGTGAAGAATACCGTACAAGAATAGTTTACCGGAAAAGCGCATGTTCAGATGAAAATTTCTGTTAGCGTATGCTTTTACTGGTACCGCCCAAAACTGACGGCATATGTTATTGTTTCATACAGTATCATCATTCTGATTACATTTTATGCGGGTCACTTGACCCCTTCAAAATTTACAATGGGCTTGCGGTTTAATATAGTTCGTATCTATCTTTTTGGACACATTTACCCTTTTCTGCATTTCTGATTATTCCAAAAACTCAAAAAAACTGTGATGCAATCACTTAAAACAGAATGAGATAAATTAGAGCATCAGTGGATATTCTACAATAAATTAATTTTAATCGTAAGTAAAATAGGTACCATTGTTTTTAGTTTAGAGGAAGATTCTCAAACAAATAGAAACTAAGTATTTCATTAAAGTGCCGTCAGAGTTTGCGGAACTTTATGCCTATGACATAAATCTAATAAACGTCTGTTTACTTTGAAAAAGTGCTGTCAATTTTTCACGGCAATCAATACTAGAGCTAAAGGTTTTCGATCTTCGAAATATTCGAAAAAGCTGTCCACGCGCTAATTTGTAATCATTGATTTAACTCAAAGCATATACGTTATAAGTGAGTTTTAGTGTATATAGATTATATTATCAGATGGTATCTATCTAACGATTTTAGTTATAAGTATAGTTGAAAATAAACGAAATACATTATGACTAATGTTTTCTTTTTGTTTCTAGGGATTTTGCGTCGCCATTTTATTCTGCTTTTGCAATGGGGAGGTAAGTTTAAAAATATTATAAAGTTTTACGATTACATAAATTATTAAATATAATAATATCGAATGTATAACAAAGGATTAATTAAATCCTAAAAGGACAGCAATTCTACAAAATCTCACTTCAGATAAAGTTGATGTAGGGTTATTGAACTAAATTTCATTTGTCCTTTCTCGTAGCATAACCGTATTGCATGACGATCCGTATTTAGATATTAAGGAGATAAAATAATTTTGTCGTTTGTCATTTTTCTCATTTTCACCCTTCTATCGTAGGGTTGGCAGAATTAATATTATTAAGTTAATGTAGCATTCCAGTATTTAGGAAGGGTCGTCCCATAAGGGATTGCCGAAGATTAAAGTCGATATGTCGTCATATAACGAACCGTAATGAAAAATTAATTGTTTTTTGCTGCTCTTCTCCAATAGGTAGAAGTTTGAAAATTGTATTGGAACAAGAAAATCGTGTGTTTAATGTAGGTACGCAAAAGGCAATACAAACTCACAGATTAAATGAACAATATTAATGAATTACCTTGATTGTTGCCATCAACACTAAAAAGTAATTTCAAATTGACTTTTCTTCTATCATATTACTACCACATTACATATACAAAGAAATCGAAATTTTATTTTAAATTGTGTTTTTTTTTTCTTAATTAAACAACAATTTTTATTTACCCTTCCCTAACATTTATTGGATTACCTACAATCTGGAAGCGCACTAGGTCGATAACCACGATTAACAAGGGTCACATGCTGCTCTATGTAATAACGAATGCGGCCCTGTACATGAAAACGAATGAAACGCGTTCTCGCGAGATTTGTTACAATTCGCACACGTGAAATTTTCCGCATAAGCGTTTTCACATTAATTTCCACAAATAGCAAATAACAGCTTAGTACGTCCCTGATAAAGATATTATATGCGATTGATGCCCGTTTTCTATTTATAATCATGATCAACTAATAAGGATGAATTTGTACGACAATTTTTGGTCAAGTTTCCACATCCTTCCTGAATGTAATAACCAAGTTGTGAAACTTCGTTATTAAGTTTATACCGTTAGTGACATTTGACGGAGAGAACGGTTCGATTTGGTCAAGAGGGACGCGCCCGTATAGAATTGAATTATTTTAAGTTGCTCACTGCAAATCGCTTTTTTGATAAGTTTTGCCAAAATTGCAATTCTCCATCCAGGTAGCAGCAGAATTTTTATCGCATTACGCTAGTCGGTACATACCTATGCCGCCAATTCACGCACAGGGCCGGCTTCGGATTGTAAGTTATTGTGATTTTCTCGAAAATCTTTTTGGCCCTTAACCACCTGAACTTACCGTACGATTGTTTTATTGCATCTAGTTTACATCATTCAATGCTAGGCACTCATTTCTGTTACACTCGGAATTTGCAATAGAAAAATAAATTGAATTATTGCAATGACGTTTACCAGCAAACATCAACGGTGTCAGATGAATTTCTTTTGTTAGATGTTGTCAGTGTTTCTTAATTTGACGAAAATTTATAATTATATTATTATTGATGTTCCACTACACTAGACAGTATATTTATCTACTGGAATTATTATGAAGTAGAATATATTTAAGAGGTGTGAAGAAACGATTAAGAGGAAATTCTTGTTATAAACATAAAAGCAATACGGTCTTATTGGATTCGATTTAGGAAAAACGTAGTCAAATCTTTTCCATTTCTCGAANATATTATTTGTTTTATATATCGCATGGTTAGCGAGAAATTAAATAAAGAAAGGGGTGACTTGAACCACCCTGTAGGTATACACACTATAAGTTTTTAAAGAGGCGAAAAAGTTTATTCATTTCGCTGGCTCTAGTTTTTCAGAAACAAACTTGGATATCCGTTTCGGAAACAAGATATTTAAAATGAAGTCAGATAACGAGAAAAACATGCTTTGTAAACTTTTTTCTCTTTGGCATGAACGTCATTATTTAAAAAATGTTCTTTTTCTTTTCAGGGCCACGTTGTTACTTGTCCCGTTGCTGGGTCTCAACTTTCTCCTAACGCCTTTTAGACCGGAGGAAAAACACCCGTGGGAACACGCATACGAAATCCTTTTAGCCATTACCGCTTCACTTCAGGTTCGTTATTATATTCTGTCTCCTTGGTAACTGAACGATTTCAATAGAATAATATTAAATGCGTAATCTTCTTATTCCTTCGACTTTTCTACTAAAAAAAATGAACGGTTCAGAAAAGCCACCAGATTTTCTCAATTACACCAACAGATTTGTAACTCTAAAGAACACCTTTTTTTATCGAGTAATCAAAGATTATTTATAACTAACATTAAATTTAAAGTCAGCGGATTGATTTAAATTAACGAAAATGACTTTTCCAGCTTCAATTTTCATTATACAGGTACTTTGCATACAAGAGTCGTGCAACGTTTAAAATTAAAACAGTGCATTATGACGAACAAGAAGCATATTTCAGCGTGAATGAATCATTACTGAAATAGAATTGTTACAGATGCAAACGCTTGATGAGGGAAGATATGATTGTACCTCGTCACTTTAGTGGTAGGATGCAAAACACTAAAATCTAGTACTCATATTTCTCAAGTAGATTTCAAGCTTATTACATAAACGTCATTCTCAGTCGGTAATACAATACAGCTATAAATATTGCCAAGTAACAGTTTTATATGAATTTAGACTTATTAAGTGGTATGCAACTGATGTGGTTTCGGAGTCCTTTAATTGTTTATTTGTGTTTCCTGCAATTTACTGTTCATAAAGGTTCTGTAAAAATATTGAGCTGCAGGGTCGGACTGGCCTATGTGGTCAGGTGTTGATCGCTGCTAGGGCCAAATAGGGACCACACAGTTCGAATAAAATTAAATACCAAAGCAAAAAATAAAAAAAAAAAAAAGAAATGAACCTGTTCACTTTACCATGTACTCAAGCTTCATTCTTAAGAATTATAAACACTAGGGTTGATAATCTACTTTCAGTCAAAATTTTCTTGAAGCAATTTGCTGTTAAAAGATATTTTACTCATAATTATCAGAAAGCCAGCGATGATATCGGTCTCTCAGGAATTTTCAAAATTGCTAGAATTATAATTTGGTCTGTTAATCTTTTAATTTTCTTTCATCTTATGATGATGAAGAATTATAGGGTCATGGGAGTTAACGCGCTTAGTTTATGTTAATACGAGGGTTATGGGGTTTAACAGACATGGGTTATGGAATTATGCGGCTTTTAATGTGGGGGTTATTAACAAGGTTCAAGAGGCTTAAGTTTAATATTTTTGGGTTGGTGGGTTTCCACATTCATTTTACAACTACCGAGGTCAACACTAGACAGTCCGATCCTGAAAATGCATATATATTAAAAAATTCGCGACAACAGAATTGTATGGCATAAATATGAAAAATGATACATAGAAAACACGGGCAGGCGCATGTTAATGCCATTATGCATTATTAGATCGCACATTCTGTGCATACACCATGCAACAAAGAAGGCTGAATCTACTGTCCGAAAGCGGTCATTCTTCCGAAAACAAAAACAAAAAAGAACAGATATACCGGTAGCGAACTGCATATAATAATCGTAAATATAACAAAGAGCGTTGGTTACGAAATGCCATCACAAGTTAAATAAAAAGTTTTTATGTGCAACCTCCTACTTCGACATTTCAATTTGTCAACCCGATTTTTTGTACTACATCAGAAGATACATTTTTACGCCATTTGGTAATGTTATCTACCTGTGATTAGTAAATTTCATTTTGAAATAACATAAAAATTTTGATATAACAAAAGAGAATTCAATCTACTGTAGATTTCGGGTATAACGACAACTAAGGGACCACTGTAATTTCAGCGTTATATCCGGGAGTGGTTACAGGCAAAGAGGTACAGACACGTATGTATAGTTTTCTCCATTTTTTAATTTTGAAACTATTTTTCTAACCGTAAATGTGCATCTAGGAGTCATACTTATTCAAAAGGTTGCTAAATACAAGTTCTACTCGGAATATCAGTTTGTAACTGAACCATTTTAACCTATAACATCTATAAACAAACGGTAAAAGGTCACCGCACTTTCTGACCATCTGTGTGGATGTAAATAAATGATAAGAAAGTTCTTTGTGTCTTTGGCGGACGACTCCGGTCGCAATATCTGCATGAGATTACTAAGGATTTGTTACAAATGATCCTTTAAAAACAGTCGATACATCCGAACTCGGCGATACATCCGAAGTCGCCATAACCACATGAATTTTGTACCAAAGTATGCTTTACATTCAAGGGACTTAGATTTAACGTCGTTATAGCAAAATTGTCGCCAAAGCCAGGGTAGTAATAAATGAAATCCACTGCATCTCAAAAACCCGACTTTTTAACGAATTTTCACCTTTAATATTTATTTAAACAACTCCTACCGTTTTAAGGTACATCATCAGCGTAAGGTCATCAGTCCTAAGACTGGTTGGACACTGGTTGCCGTGACTTCACGAGCAGAGTTTATTTAGTTTATGTTTTATTATTTTTACTTATTGCTTTGCTACTCAATTATCCATGGTAGCAAGTTATCCCGATTTTTATTTTATTTTTTAGTTTATTCGATCGCCAGGTTTGCCACATCCCGATGAAGATAAAGTATGACTAGGAAAGAAAAGAAAATTTTCTAATTGGTCAGTCACGAAAAAAGACTGTTACACCTCCGAAAATAATAGAGAAATGACACCAATACACAACGTTTGAAACTAAAATACGATAAACAATAATAAAGTTACTATCCTACGCCTAATATATGTTCCAGTTTATAATGCAAATAATATGTTTCAAATTTTACAGAATATTTCGTATTATTGTCTATATCTTCAACTTTCTCGTACAATTTGCTAATAGCAAAAGCTTATTCTGTAAAGCAAATGATAAATAAAAATAATTATCGAACAGCTTCGCTTGCCATAATAATTCAACAGCAAAATGTACCAAATGTAATATATTAAGACTTAAAAATGACATTTTTATGTGGATGTTCGTATGCATGTATGTGTGTTTTCACGAATTATTTACGCGGTAAATGTATTTAACAAAAATATGCAGTGAAAAACTGGAAAATGGAATTCCTGTCTTTAAACCACTTGTATCAATCTAGTATCATCTGTCTATTTGTTATTACTGAACCTAAAGTTTAATATTCGCCAGAATTTAAGAGTTATTTATATTTCGTATTATATTTAACGAAAACTAAAGAAATTTTGTAAAAGAATATATGAATTACCTACATAAATTCGGAAAAGTTCATGGACAGATGTTATTACCTTGAAATGAAATGAAATAGTCACATTCAATGGTTATTACGATAATGTACAGATTGTTTTAAATTTCGGTTACATAAACGTTTTCAATATGTACTGGAAATGTACTCTATTTATTATCATTTTCTTCTTTTACACGCTATCAACGAAAAAGAAATAAAATTGTGTTACTAAAGTATCTCGTATTCGTATTGGCACTGAAAATACTTATCCATTTATTAATAAAATATGCATATATTTTTGTATATTTATTTTAAAAGTGTAAATAAATTGTTATAAAACAAACTAAAAAGTTTTTTTTAATATTTGCCTTACACGGGGTGAGTTGAAATTGAATCTCACTATTTTGGAAAATGTTTTAGACATATGTAATACGTTAAGGGGAAATTAGTTGGTTACCTTCCCTCTGGCTCTGACCTTGACCTTTGCGGTCATTTGCTTTTATAACTACTCAAAAATAAAAATACATTCATTGTTTATTCCTTATTTTCGAAGAGTTATTTTACCCTCCAATTAGAGCCCCACGTCTACCGAAAAAGTTGTCTGAGTCTTTTTTTAATACCTACTACTTTAATTTTCCTTCGTCAGTCCATACAAAAAAGGAAATAAAAATAATTATTTTTCGCTTTGAAAATTCTTTTTTTAATGATTGGAGAATTTACTTACGAGAAAAATGCTTCGACAAAATAACGTAAAGGTAAACGTGAAGTTTGACAGTAACGCGGGATTAGAAGTTATCGTGGAAAATCAGATTTTCAACAGCAGTGCTTCTTAACGCCCTTTGGGAAATGGCAAAAAGACTTGATATTGTTCCCGTCTGTTCAATGTTTTCAACAATCTAAAGATCAATTTCATACACATATATATATATTCTGTCTTCTCGCCTTTACACAAGATAGAAAAGTTTGATAACAAAAACCGAAAACATATCAAAAACGAGTTGGACCTCACTGGAGGATAAGAGTATATAAAGTGAAATTGATCTCAACAGATACGAGAAATGGTAGCAGCCCTTATTGTTTAAGAAGAAAAAATACGTTGAAAAAGATCACCTTTTTGGATTCACAAACAAAGCTGAGGACAGTTTTTGTAAAATTCTATGTTGTATCTAAAATTTACTCAATTTGTCTTATTTCATTCTTAACTTTTCGCCAAAAACAAGTAATTTTACCATAATCGTTTCTCTGATTTTAAAAAAATAATAGGTAACTGTTTAATATGATACTCTGTTGTATTACAAGTCAATATCTATAAAAATACAGTAGAGAAATATAAATACACTATGTCTGATCAGTATTCCCGAATACTTGAAAGGTAACATCTGGAGGCAGTGTAGAGTGATAGTACCACAACGTAGGGGATGTAAAAAGTATGCACATAAAGAACCTCCCTTTAACGAGCCGTTCTTTGATTGAAAACAGTAGTTTTGTAGCCGCGTTATCTTATCGCCTTACGTTATCGCAAGCGTCAACTGGTGAAACACACATACCTATTCGTGACCTTCGCCACAGCTGACACGTAGAGAGGTCAATTTCACGTAATTATTAGTAATAATCTGCACTCGTTAGCGCTTGACCGGCAAAATTCACTGCTAATACCACAAAATACAAAAATAAATTGTGTGAAAATATTAAGGAAAAATCAATGTATTCACATGCAGAATATGCGGACATGGTGGTCACATAGAGACTGGAATGCACTAACAGCATCACGCGAATAATCGGTAAGGTCTTTACCTTCATGTTTGTGTATATCACTCAGTGGTACGAGATGGCTCATTCTATTTCTTTTTCATGTTTCTTCTTCCTTAATTTTTCGGAGTACTAATCAGACATAAAATTTTATAAAAACAATTCAAATCAAAAACCAAACGCCACGGATACGTAAGTAGATACAGGACTTACGGCGAAAGACGGTAAGATAAAGCTTTGATGTAATTGTCAATTTCAGGTACCCACCCAAGTACGATGGCACATTTTTCTGGTCAACACCCCGTAATTACATTTTACTATTTTGTTCAATTTTTTTTGTCTGTTTTCATTGGTCTTTCAGGTAAGTCGTAACATTAATCCTATTTATGTGTTTTATAATTGTCTATTAAGTAATGCAAGCTTAATGTTCCAATTCATTTTTGCGTTTTGTTTTGGAAAGAATTAATTACATTTGTTCCACTTTTGATTGCCGATACTTCTAAGCTACGATCAGCAAAAATCACATTTTTACCAATTTCGTTTCTCGATATAATTTCGATCCCTATCTTTACCTTACAAAGTTAAATGTTTACTTATTCACAACTTGTCTACTCAACACTTTACAGTTCGTTTAAGAATTGCGCTGTCGGAATTTGAACTATCTTTGAAAACTAAGATACTCCCAGGTTGTCAAAGAAATTTCGGTGTGAATAAGACTGCTTCCCCCAGATACTTGTCAAACCTCAAACAGACGACACAAAAGGGAGAATAAAGCGTAAAAGCGACGATAGGTATCTACATCTGTACGTCGGAATTGCTGTCATGCATGTATTATGCAGCTCTTATATGTGCGATTATAAAACGAAACACAGACTATTTCGTCACTTTTACTAACGGATTAGGTCAAATGTTAAGTGGTGTTTTCACAAACTTACTATGTATTCCTTATACCTCTGATGTTCTTCTTTTGTGATGAGATTCGAATATGTATTGGATTTAAAATGAAAACGCAAAAAAATAAAAAAACAACTTTCAATAATACCACATTAAGTTTAGCAAAAATTGAAAACCCATTTTTAAACTATAGTTCCACGATAGTTATGAACATTTTAAGTAATTATGAAGGATAATAGTTCAAGTTTTTGATAAGTAATCCATCAAAAACCAAGTAGCAAATATCACTAGATTTTAATATACTACTACCTCTTTTAACCCCACCTTTTTTATTCCAGCATGACTATAAAATTAAATAGATATGGAGCGTTTGAGTACAAAACGGCATGGACGCACGAATGAAAGACAAGGAGTCAGTAAACCATGAATTTACTGTCATGACACGAGTCTCTATAGCGGAAGTTCTTCTTATGCTACTGTAGTTGTTACAATTTAGAAAATTCCAATGAGCATTAAGACCGAAAAGACTTCATTATTAAAAACTCTGAATGTAATAACACTGAAGATATAACATCTCCTTTGAATAAGTTAGACAAAAATCAATAGCACAATGATTAGCTTCAAAATTGCTATCATGCTCAATTCGTTTTCCTCCAAGCAAATGTAAATCGAATTGTGTTTTAATTCTACAATTTAATATCAAATATCTTTATTCTTATTGTAATCGTACAACCGTTTCTTTTTTTCTTTAAGAGAACCGTAAGAGTATTTTGAACTAAAAATAAGATCAACGCTTTTTCATATCAATTCTGTTTCTGCCTGCTCAGCATTTCTCATTTAAGGTGAATATCGCGTTCTTGATATTTCGTGTTATTTCTTGGTGACATGTTTTTCACGCACGATAACATTAACGATCACCTTGGATTTCCTTATTGTGATTATTACGGAATGTATCAAGGGACGATGTCACATTACAAACCCTACTACATTTCGAAAAGGTCTTTGTGAATATACGAAAGTCCCAAAGGACCCGAAAAATATGTTCCTTTTAGATGATAGGCACTTTTAAAAATGGCCCTAGTGGTATCAAAATTATTCTTTTTATAGATTCCGTTTTATATAAAAATAAAAATAGGTAGTGGAAAAGGTAATTATAACTGTTTTTAAAAAAAGTACTTCTTGTCATCATGCATTACAAAAGTATCACTTATCCATGGCTCTTTCGTCCGTCTATATGTTCGTCACAGTCGTTATTATACTTCATTTACTTTCTCTAGCGAAGTGCCCCTTCCAATGTTTTGGATGCGCAATGGCAAAATCGAAGGTAGGGAGAAAAAAGCTCATTATACTCTCGACTCTTGTTCATTAAACATACTTTTTCATACAGTACTTGCCAAGAGTTTTGTTCAATCACGAATAGTAGCAAACTCACAGATTAAATGAACAATATTAATGAATTACCTTGATTGTTGCCATCAACACTAAAAAGTAATTTCAAATTGACTTTTCTTCTATCATATTACTACCACATTACATATACAAAGAAATCGAAATTTTATTTTAAATTGTGTTTTTTTTTTCTTAATTAAACAACAATTTTTATTTACCCTTCCCTAACATTTATTGGATTACCTACAATCTGGAAGCGCACTAGGTCGATAACCACGATTAACAAGGGTCACATGCTGCTCTATGTAATAACGAATGCGGCCCTGTACATGAAAACGAATGAAACGCGTTCTCGCGAGATTTGTTACAATTCGCACACGTGAAATTTTCCGCATAAGCGTTTTCACATTAATTTCCACAAATAGCAAATAACAGCTTAGTACGTCCCTGATAAAGATATTATATGCGATTGATGCCCGTTTTCTATTTATAATCATGATCAACTAATAAGGATGAATTTGTACGACAATTTTTGGTCAAGTTTCCACATCCTTCCTGAATGTAATAACCAAGTTGTGAAACTTCGTTATTAAGTTTATACCGTTAGTGACATTTGACGGAGAGAACGGTTCGATTTGGTCAAGAGGGACGCGCCCGTATAGAATTGAATTATTTTAAGTTGCTCACTGCAAATCGCTTTTTTGATAAGTTTTGCCAAAATTGCAATTCTCCATCCAGGTAGCAGCAGAATTTTTATCGCATTACGCTAGTCGGTACATACCTATGCCGCCAATTCACGCACAGGGCCGGCTTCGGATTGTAAGTTATTGTGATTTTCTCGAAAATCTTTTTGGCCCTTAACCACCTGAACTTACCGTACGATTGTTTTATTGCATCTAGTTTACATCATTCAATGCTAGGCACTCATTTCTGTTACACTCGGAATTTGCAATAGAAAAATAAATTGAATTATTGCAATGACGTTTACCAGCAAACATCAACGGTGTCAGATGAATTTCTTTTGTTAGATGTTGTCAGTGTTTCTTAATTTGACGAAAATTTATAATTATATTATTATTGATGTTCCACTACACTAGACAGTATATTTATCTACTGGAATTATTATGAAGTAGAATATATTTAAGAGGTGTGAAGAAACGATTAAGAGGAAATTCTTGTTATAAACATAAAAGCAATACGGTCTTATTGGATTCGATTTAGGAAAAACGTAGTCAAATCTTTTCCATTTCTCGAAAATTTCACGTTGACAAGGGTCACATATCTAAATTCCAATAAATCAACCCCCACTATATCAAAGTGTGAATTTTGTTCAAATTTGCTACGTGCCTTTAATTTCATTACAACTGCCGAAGGGCAAACCAGCTATTTCAAATACGAAACAAGTAAACAAAATTCCAGAGCCCGTAAGGGAGATAATGTTTATTTACACCTATATAAAACCAACGCCAAACTCTTACAAAGCTACAAAAAAGTTTTTGTTTTGTCACTTTTTCTTACATTATTTGTGTTTTTAACATCCATTTTATTTACATCCGTATGATTATAATTTCACGTTCTACCTTTATTTTATACATACGCTGTACCGATCTAGTTGATACAAACTAAAAAACCTAGTAAGTGTTAAATTATATTTGAAACATTTTAGTCTTGGGAAAGTTTCACAAGGGGAGGCTAAACGTTGGTGTTGATTTTTATACTGATACAAATAAACGATACCCCCATATCGACTCTCATTACTACTCATATCGTTGTTAATTTAACTTCATTCTAGGAAAGGAAAATATTTACCTAACGCTGCTAATACTATCAAAACGTTGTACTGACAACTGTAACCATGGTTAGGTTAGGTTAGATTATCCTAATAAGAAATTTCAAAATATCTTGTTGTCATATTTAATTAAAACACTTTAATTAATATTAAATTAAATTAAATAATTAATCAGGGAAGGATGCTTCACAACATTTGAATTTTATTTTACTAAGGTTTCACTCCATGAGAAAGGAATTTGAATGATTCGCGTTATACATGTTTCATTTAATTAATTAGAACAACAGCTTCGTATTTGTCATGAATTTTTAATTAGGTAGGTACTTGGCAATTAAAAGTTTCCTCTGAACGTAACAATGATAACGAGGAGAAAGTAAATGTAAATAAACTCAGGTTGGAGTTTCGGCAAATTCTCGAAACTCTCTCAAATAATTGTGTAGAATTAGACGAGGTAAAATTTTCGTTGTCTCCAAATAATAACTTCTAAAAAATAGAAATACCTATTACAGTAATCGTAAGACGAGATCATCTGTTTACATTTGCAGGTTATGGCTCAAATAAAACGGAAATGGAGCCTGGTGATGTTCCGGCCACGAGCGAACTCCTGTACAGTTACCACGGTTTCGGTACGTAAGGTAGATATTTTTTATTTCAATTTTTATTTGTTTCTAACCTTATCGTAATCATAACATGTCAATATTAACGACACAATTTTAAAATAGATAATTTACTACCTATCATCAGTCATTTTCTCATAAAATACGGTTTAGTTTTCACATTTTATTAACTGACTAAAAATGCACTAAAATATTAAATATTGGATTCACTCGGTGATCAGGTTTTGGTAATTTACGAGGGTGGATTGATAAGTTTCCGGCCTGACCAAGAAAAACAAGGTTTTTAAAAATTTTTTTTTTTTATTTCTCAACATAATCGCCATTAAAACTGCAAGAGCAGGACGTGGGGACATCCAGTCTATTAATGCCATCTCTATAGACTGATTCGTCAAGCTCCTCAAAATAACCATTTACAGCTTCGATTACTTCTTCATTGTCCGCAAATCTCTTACCGCCAAGCCATTTTTTGAGATTAGGGAACAGAAAATAGTCACTCGGGGCT
>NW_020439021.1:1438924-1472753 GCF_000699045.2 Agrilus planipennis
CATTTCCCTAATACTAGAACAACCCACATCCTTAATTTTTTGCGAACAGAAATCTAATCTAAATCTATCTACTCTTAACTCTTGTTTTTTCTTTTAATATGTCTCTGACTAGACCTTCATGTCTGAGAAGGTGTCCAATCAACCTATCTCGCCTATTTCTTATTGACTTCCATAGTGTCCTCTGTTCTGTTATTCTTTCTAATACTTCTTTATTTCTAACCTTCTCTATCCACGGTATCCTCATCATTCGCCGATAACACCACATTTCGAACGCTTCTGACTTTTTCTTTTCCGCCGCGCCCACCCTCCATGTTTCGCACCCGTACAGCACCACGCTCCAAACATACACCTTTAACAATTTTTTTCGAATTTCTAAATTATACTTCATTTACTTTCTCTAGCGATGTGCTTCTTCAATGCGCTGGCAAAATCGTAGGTAGGCAGAAAAAAGCTCATTATACTCTTGACTGTTCATTAAACATACCTTTTTATACAGTACCTGCCAAAAGTTTTGTTCAATCATAAATAGTAGTGCAAGTCGAAAACAAGCGTTAAAGCCTTTAATATGTCTTCAAATATAAATAAACATCTCGTTGATATTTTCAGTAGTAAATGGTACCAATAACAGTACATTTGAGCAATGCAATTGTAGTCGATAAAATGGTCAATTTTTCCGTGCAGTACTGTACGGATTATACGCTCCTCAACGGTTAAAGGTTTGGCCGAGAATTGTCTCCTTCCTTTTCTGGCCTAGTGCTGTTCTTTTCTACTTTGCGCCGGTCAAACTGAAGGTCACATCGCTACAGAAAGTAAACGAAGTATACTAATTTGCTTTTATACGATGTGTGCCCGGCGTTTCCGCCATGCAAATTTTGTATGTCTATTTAGAATTAGAGTTTACTTATAAAACTAAACAAATAGCTAAATAAACTAATATAAGGTTCACCTACCTTATACTATTGGGCTACATAGAATTGGCAGGGAACTATCACAGGGTGAATGCAGTCGGCCGTCTCACCACCCTGCTTTACTCGCTTCCCATGATTATTCTGTAGTCGAATTCTCATGCCCTATTATTACTGATACCGCTATTTAAATGATTGCCAATTGATCTACAGCTAACCCATTAAGTGTCCCAGAAGGTGTTAGCTTGCAATTTATATAAATAATAAGCTTTTACCCGCGGCTTCGCTCGCGTTAATGTCCTAAATACGTGTCAAAGATCATCAAAAATACAATAAATTGATAAATAGTCGTGGACAGGATCATCAGGATAAAATAAAAGTTTTTAATCCTTTGTACTATCTTCCTCAGTGATATATTATGATTTTTTTTAATTTGAAACAACCAGTATACATGCACTAGATAATCGACTTTGATAACGCCCTACACCAAAAGGCGAAACGTCGGGGGAGATTACGTAATCAATAAAAAACATTTCACTCCATACTGGTTGTGTCTAATTAAAACAATTTTAAAGTTTTTAATTTTCTAGGTTAAACATACATTTTGCGTAGCATGTCTTTTATAGAGATAAATAGAAATTTTTTTATTCTTTGATAATAAACTTTTCATTTTTGGATAAAAAGTAGTCTATGTCCTTTTCTGTATCCCTGTCAATGTGTGTACAAAATTTCCTGTTAATCGGTTGAGTAGTTAAAGCGTGAAATAGTAACAAACAAACAAACTCACATTCGTATTAATATTAGTTAAGATTTAGATGTACTAGCTTTGTGCGACCTAGAAGTACGAACTTACAGATGCCATATGTACGTAACAATACTCAAATTTAAATCGGTGTATTTACTTATGCCATATCAACCATATAAAAACACACTACCCTTCTATTTTACTGTTATTTTTCCGGAACCTTAAAAAATCTTATTACGAAATTTTTTCTACACGAATACATTTTCATTAAATTTCACGTTTAGGAAGAACAGATCGTGTATGATTTATTGAACGTAGGCTTCACAATATATTCAAAATTCCAACGCATTCCCGGACAAGCCAGACGTGTCCGAAGAATTAAAATTTAATGTACAAAGTAGACGGTACACTGCCTCAGCCTTTCTTCCTCCTTCACTTATTAATAAGTTGCACTTCGCTCCGAAAAATTAAATTTCCTCGCAAGACGTGAAAGCCGGCTCGGCAGCATCACGTTCAGCGAAAGCGTTATATCGTCGCTGGTATGCATTTTTATTCCTCCTTAAATAAACTCTTTTTATGTAGAGATGTGTACGTACAACTCCAGAGCACCTACTCTCTCGATGTGATATGCCATAATAATATCCAACACAGGTAGGTTTAATACTGTTTCCTTTATATTTTGCATGCACTTTAAATTTACTTCCTCGGATGAAATTATCTTCTTCTGGCATTTATAAAGTGGTTTTAAAGCAATGCGTAAGTAATGGTAATAAAATGCAAATCATGGAAATTCATGCCTGTCACAAACACAGTTTATACTCTTTTAGTCAACACACTCAAATTAACGGTAATAGTAATTAATAATTTTCACGTTTTAATACTTACACTAACATCGTATTATGATTATTCATCATTATCATAAGGCCGTCAGTCCTTAGACTGGTTGGACACTGGTTGCCGTGACTTCACGAGCAGAGTTTTCTCAATGTAATTTTTGCAATAGTGAATAAAAAATAAAATAAACGGATAACAATAAAGTGACAACAAACGTAAGCGAACAAGTCGAAGGACAAAGTGTAACTTCTTAAAAATATGTGATAAAGATGAATTTATTGTAATACCACCATCAATGCCTACAAAACCCAAACAATGGAAAACAAGTTTGCAGAACCGAGTATGGGCAAAAACCCACCAGGGCAATACCCTGCCTCGAGCAATTGAGTTCCTAGAACCTACGAACTATGGACAGAATGACATACAATTAACTGAGGGTGAATGCGACCGCCGAAGACCAATACTGACCCTCTCTATTGTAGTTCTGCCGACGCTGTAATTATATGATAGGCACTAGTTAAATGACATTCTATAAACCTATTGCTTGTAACCTTATCTTGAGGCATATTTAAATTGGAGGTATTTCCCTTAATGTAATAAATTGAATTATATTCAAAGTTTGTGAATAATAATGAAATAAAATATAGAATTGAAACTGCAACAGACACGTATCTCCACTTCTTGTTATACTACTTAATTTTCGCATTTCCCTAAAACTAGAACATATCCTTAACTATTTTATCTAATCTAGGTCTACCTCTACTCCTTTTAACTTCTTTTTCTGCCTCTAATATGTCTCTGATTAGACCTTCATGCCTGAGAAGGTACCAACCTATCTCGCCTATTTCTTATTGACTTCCCTAGAGTCCTCTGTTTTCATATTCTTTCTAATACCTCTTCGTTTTTAACCTTTTTTTATGCATGGTAACTTCATCATTCGCCTGTCTATCTCTACTCCTCTTAACTCCTTTTTTTTTGCCTCTGATAAGTATGTCCCTGACTTGACCTTCATGCCTGAGAAGGTGTCTTATCGACTTATCTCGCATATTTCTCTTTGACTTCCATAAAGTCCCCTGTTCTCCAACTCTTCCTAATATCCCTTCATTTCTAACCTTCTGTATCCACGGTATCCTCATCATTCGCCTGTAACACCACATTTCGAACGCTTCTAACTTTTTCTTTTCCGCCGCGCTCACCGTCTATTTTTCGCACCCGTACAGCACCGCTCTCCAAACATACACCTTTAACAATCTTTTTTAAACTTCTAAATTAACCGTTCGCGAGCATAGAACTGACTCCTTTTTTATTGAAAGCGATTCGACCCTGCGCTCTCCTTTCTCTACTACTCCTTCCGTCCTGACTTATCTGACTTCCTAGATATCTAAAATCAGTCACTTTTCAGTCAGTCAGTCTTTCCCTACTTTTTCTTCCCTTACATACCAGTATTTTTGTTTCCTTTTATTTAGTTTCATACAATACTGTTTTGTCAATACCGCTTCCATTTTATTTAAAGCTTTCTCTAAATCCTCCTTACTAGATGCTAATACTGTTATATCATCTGCAAATCTAGGCATACTAATCTTTTGTTCCTCCATATCTATCCCTACAGTTGTACTATCATTAATGTTGATCGTGTCTTCGATCTATCCCTTTGAAAATTTGGAAAAACTTTTAAAGCTATTTCCAATACAGGTCAAAATGATCAAATACTTCCCCAAAATGTATTCGATGATGCTCATTCCCGTTTATCTCCCAAAGAGCGGAAAAATATCACACATAAGTGCAAAAATGTTTCTCATAAAATTTTACATATGAAGGGTTTCGTCATATCACTAACCCTCACGATCGATTTTCTTATAACCGAACCAAATGTACTGGAAGCGAATGTTTAGTGGCTTTAAAAACATATATTTTGGCGTTGCTGTAAATCCCTGGGTCGTATTTGGTTTGTTGTTACTGGTTGCACTATCTGTGTTTTGCATATCCTAAGCCGTTAAGTGTATAGATACAATAAATAGTTTCATTATCATTAGATAGAGCTACAAATGATTGAAATGTAGTAATCCAGTGGACAGAAGAAATAAGCTAGTGGGATCAATATTACTGACTTAAAATTTATAAACACATAAGACTAAGAAAAAAGGCCATTATGCAAAAAAATTCATCAAAAATAAACAAAAATTTCTTATTTCTTTGGCCAAAATGATAAAGCACTACAGTTTTACGCGTTTGTTGCTATCCTTTTATAAACAATCATTAAAGAATTGTTAATGTGAAGATGGGTTGTGTCTCGTGATTCTACTGTAGGTACTCAATTTGGAAATGTAATTTATGCCAAGTTATGTGATTAAAAGTTATTCCGAATTTAACTCATAGGTGTAGCGTCGATCTTCACGTATCTTTACAAGAGATGATTAATTTCTTGTTTAAAATTAACGACAGCAATAAGTCAAACTTGTTTGTAGGATGGCAATTATAGGTCAAATGAATTTCAGATGCTTGTCTATATGCAATGATAAGTGTATTTCTATTCATGCATTCGCGTATACCTATATAAGTCATGTCATACATATCAATCACGTACAGCAGAGAGTTGTGTAGGTATCAAGTACATTTGGTTTATTCACAATGTTGTCACTTGAGCAGACGCATTCAATCCAATCATACAACCGAGCAACCTCTCTTGTAAATTAACTTATGCTATTTGTGGTTTACAGCCCCAATTCACGATAAGTTTAGGCATAACTACATTGCAGGGTACAAAAGACTCGCCAAATTGTTAAAATAAAAATGTAAATTTAAACATTTTTCAAATAATAAATTAGTGTTTGAACGTTTTGTGTTATAAAACATCTTTTCTTATAAATCAAAGAATATTGCTTTCAGAAGCTTTTATAAAAATTTACCTTGAAGTTGCAGTCATTTTGTGCATGGACGTTTTATTTCAGATCCATTTGAAACCCTTGTCAAAGGAAAAACAAAAGGCGAATTCAAATATATCTGGGCTTCAAAGTTAAAGAATTCAATTTAGTAAATATTGGACGTCAGAGAGCGGCTTCAATTTTCAAGACAAGTATCGTCACCCTAAGGATGATAATAAAACTTTTTTAAAGGCTATATAAACCCCATATCAGATCAGTCCTATAAGCCAATAAAAACAATTCGCACCGCAGCAGAAACAAAATAAAACTTTAGAATTTGCGAACTTGACCACAAAGTGAGTATAAATGAAATAAATTTAATGCGCTTGCTTAAAGTAGCTTTTACCTAATATTAAGGATACACATAGTAAATATACTGTTTATTGGATAAGATAGTATCTTCTTGGAATGTACTTGTACAGGGTAAACCAATTTAGATCTTTCTTTTTATCATTTTTTTAGATAGAATACCAGTGGCGTAGTATCTTTTTATACTCCAAAACCTGCTTGTCCTTATAATAATCTTTAGGCAATCAACTTTGCACTTAATTGTACTTCATAACCTTCTCCGAAATTTTAAAAAGATTTTCTTCATGGGTAGTATACTTCGTTTACTTTCTGTAGCGATGTGACCTTCAGTTTGACCGGCGCAAAGTAAAAGAGAACCGCACTAGGTGAGAAAGGAAGGAGATAACTTTCTTAAGCGGTGAGGAGCGTATAACCCGTACAGTACTGCACGGAAAAATTGACCATTTTATCCACTAAAATTGCATTGCTCAAATGTGCTGTTATTAGTACCGTTTACTACTGAAAATATCAACGAGATGTTTATTTATATTTGAAGACATATTAAAGGCTTTAATGCTTGATTTCAACTCGCACTACTATTCATGATTGAACAAAACTTTTGGCAGAGACTGTATGAAAAAGTATGTTTAATGAACAAGAGTCGAGAGTATAATGAGCTTTTTTCTACCTACCTATGATTTTGCCAAAGCGCATCCAAGACATTGGAAGGGGCACATGGCTACAGAAAGTAAATGAAGTATATCTTGTTTATGAAAGTATTTATTACAGCACAGTGTCTTATCACTCCTATCCTATCTTACTGTTAGAAAATGCTTGCTATATCAGAATAAATTATCTGATAAATACTTTTTGGTGACATTATTTTCCCCTTTAAAAGGGTACGTTACCCCGTGATGACTAGAAGATGATTTCATTTCGTGGTTATTGACTTCCCGCCTTAATTATGTCGTGTTCCATCAATCATGTCACACGTTTACCTTAGGTCGAATTATTAGTTCGAATATACCCCACACTGTCGGCACTTGATTATCATAAACTCATAACGGAATTGATGCAGTGTCAGGTAAGCTAATCCAAGATAATGTGATGTGCACCTTTATGGCTCGAATTTAACGTCGAAGTGATGCATGAATACATTATACCTACTCGTGATCAATTTATCCCAAAAAATAATGTAATATGATACAAAGTTGATTTTCTGCGTTACTTTAGATGACAAAAAAAAGTTTATAAATTCGCGCAGTATAGAAATACCCAAATGCCTCTTCTATTTGAACCTGCTATAAAAAGGGGCTTTATCTGGTTTCCCTGATGGAATTTTTATATCGTTATTTTCTATTTTATCCCTTTAATACCACGTACGGACATTTACGAACTTCGTCCTTTTGCTAAGGACCAAGGCATTCCTTAAAAGGTCAATAAACTTTTCGAATTGTCTTTATCCAAAAGCCACAATTGTCCAGATGAGTTTTGAAAGTAAAATTACTAAACAATAAGGTTACTTTTAATTGTAATTCACGTAAAATACATGCATGATCAAGTCTATAACGTAACAATTAAATTTCCGACAAGGAATAAGCGTAAATTCGGGGCACGATTACAATCCTAATACCTACTATAATATATTACCGCTATAAAGATAACTTTTTTAATTGAGTTAAAGATACTTTGAGTCACTCTGTATGGTGCATTTCCTAAAGCTTAAACGTTCAATGAACTTGGAAAAGTGCACATATTTATTTTACGACTGGTTTAAATTTCATGCAGTAATGATAAAGCGGTTGTAGCCGAAGTCATTTTGCGTTCGTTAGAAAATCGTTACTAAGACTTGTAGCAAATTAAACTGTAAACATAGAGTACTTTCCTAGCCAGATTCGAGATTAAAATGATTGCTCGAACAGTTCAAAGAGCTATCCAAGGTGCTTTTTTCGAATGAATGCAATAAAAATTTTTAATGAGCACTGAAATTTTATGTATTGTAGAAAAAGATAATGCAGTTTCACTGACAAATAAGTAGAAATTTTATAGCATAATAAATGTTGACGACTCAAGAAAACGCTTAATGGTGCTACAATTTGCATTTTGAAGAAAGTAAAAGGTAAGAATGTTTCGTACACCTTAAGTGATTACTTTACTTAAAGCGTTAGGTTTCTATATTTCTTTATAGACAACACCCTACCAAAATCTGATAAGACTATTATCCACTAACAAAAGGAGAATTGTAAGAAATACTTACTGAATATTCCCAAATGAAGCTGGTCCTGTTCTGCGCTCATCTCCCATCGGGAAGGCCAAACCTAGACAATAATAATAAAAATAACTTACTGAATATTTTCAAGAATACTTAGCACAGCAAGAAATTTACTTTTATGGAAATTCAATAGGGTATCAATTTTACATCAGAACTTTTCTTTCTGCCGAGAGGTCCTTAGTCATTTTATTGGCTACGCTTTTTCTTTAGGTACATTAAATTTTACTTCGGTTCGATGTTATGCGGAGAGTACAAGGTGTGTTCAGAAAAATACCGGACTATTGGAATTACGACTTTATCTCAATAGGTTCCTTTCTCTTTCGATCGCTTCTTCCGGCATTCTCTAAGTCCTAAGTACAATTTTTTATGGTGTCGTCGATTGGATTATAATTTTGGCTAATGAAACTGTCTGCAAGAGCCACATCTAAAGAGTGCAATAACTAAGAGAACAAAAAATATTTTGCACCGACTACTAATGCTGATGGATGGGTAGACTACGCCGAAGGGCAAGACTGTAGACCCTCTTTCGTCTCCTTTTAGGAATCATGGGAATAGGTGAGTGGTGGTGGGGGTAGAAAGATATGATGGACGAAATGAAGTGAGAAGAGAGTGAAATATTATCTCATTTGCATTTGCCTAAGTGATTCGTTGTAACCACAGAAAAGCTAGGACCAGGCCTGACGGACGCGAAATCGATCCCGAATGTTAAGTAATGGTCTAAACCTCTAGATCATGCCGGTCGGTGCTAAGGGAGCACTAACGCCTTCTTTTTATCGTGGTGCATCGACCAAATTTGGTTCCGGTTGCGTGCTCATATTCACCTATTCAGTGACTTTCCTAACTTAAACGCTAAATCATGCACTATCGTTAGTATTTATTGAGGTGAATTGTCGCCCATTTCGAGGATCTTCAGTAGTCGAAGTTCCTTCTCTTTTGAATCGCTTATTGAAGCATTTTGAATGTTTCTGTGACAGTTCTTCCGAGCTTAAAACAAAATTTAACGCCCAAGCAATGCTAAAGAATGAGTTACATTGCGCAACATCGTTCATTTCATTCCATCACGTGACTTGCAATCAGTCGGGTCTTTTACTGAACACACCTTGTATTTTATAGTAAATTTACTTTTCATTGTCTCCCGTTACAGTTACTTTAATGGCACTAACAAAAAAGACTAAGCTGAAAAAAGTAGTGATGTAAGGACGTTTGAAGAGATTCTTTTATTTGTTATAAATATAATTGTAAGTAAAACAGTATCATATGTGGAACTCAACATGTACCAACTTTGAATTTATTTTTTGTCTTGTTTTACAAAAGACAGTGTAAAATTCTTAATATAGATATATATAGAGCATCGCAGATTTCCGGATTTGACCAGAAACCTAAATAAATGATAAAATTCGCCCTGCTGGAGTAGCTGGTAGTTCCTAATTCGGCTGGCATTCATTTAGCCACAGCGATAAATTTAACTAGCAAAAGATTAATTCGAATATTCGGACGTTTACATGCTTTATTAAGCTGGTAAAAAGGCAATAAATTTTCAAACTATTTAAATTAACTGAAACGTGTGAGTTATAACCGAAACAAATTCTTCAATTAAAAGCTCTAACGAGTAAGAAGACATTTAATTTGATGTATCCATTGTTATGAAGAAAAAATTTGAGATATGGGCGCAGGTAACCATATAACCATTTCCAAACATGACTATTTAAAAATTATGAGGAAATGTGATGAGAGATCCTAATGAGCACCTTTAATTATAATCATTTTGAGTAGATACCTATACTGATAATTTTTGAAAATTTAACTGAAATGAGTGAACAAATCTGATTGATTCACATTAACACCTTCTTATATGTATGTATTTTATTATTATTACGATCTGAAATGATTCATAAATATCTGAAACAGTATTTAATCAAACGTAAACCAGCTTGAAATCACCTTTACCTCCTGATCATTTGTTATTTGATACAACTAAAAAAAATTCTCCGCGTCAGTTAAAAATAACGCCTTCAATTCCTTCATTAAGGACGGCAGCGTGCGTTATGACCGGCATTTAATTTATGGCTTGCTAGCGGCGAAGGATCAACGGCATCATGGTGCTAAAATCGCTTCTTCGTACTCTTCACCATCGCAGTTTTATTAAACAAAGGAGAACATACATACGTATGTACAGAAGCTTTCCGCTGTAAATCGATATGAGTATGTATGTAACCACAGACCGATGCAGAAGCGAACTTCAGCTTATAATAAGCATGTATTGTACATACTCCCCCTCGTAAAACTTCATTGCATACATTAATGCGAGAATTTGGTATAATATATTTAAATTAAATGAGTTCTCCTATCGTGTCCTCCATTAACGAAACAAGCATAAAGTGAAACGCAAGCTCATCATTTTCGGTCATTACGTGCATACAGAATCAATTGCATAACCGGGTCCTTAATTACGGGTAAACCTTACAGTTGTATGAGCTATGTAAACCTTTTCATTAAAATTGTTACGTATAATTTTATTAAACAAGTTGCTTTACTTTTATTTACAGAGGATTCGTCGAGAATATCACGATGGAGAATGCATGGAAACTTAAGTTGAAGAAGTCATGGATACGGAGGCGTATTTTTTATTAAAAACAGCAGGATGAGTTTGCAGTGGGTACATAATATCACCCGTTTCTACCTCGACAGTAATGTAGGCACACATACACAAACACATACAAATACATTAATACATTTTGTTAGGGCTACACTATACATGACGGAGTTGTCTGTAACGAACGTTGCATTGAAGCGCGCTCACGGCTCAAGCGATCCCCACTACGAACTCGACTACGTGGCCGAGTAGAGGGGGGATATCCGTTGCATGATTTCGTTACATGGCAACTCGCATGAAACGAAACTTACCCTACCCTGCGTAAAGAAGTTTCACTTCAAAAATTAGTGACATTGAATGAACCGTGCATTTTTTACATGCTCCGTCTCATGGTCATATAGACAGTTAAATACAAATATTAGGGATAACAACTATTCGCTGTCGATTTTCGGCTTAAATTTTTATTTTCTGAAATGGTACGGAACGTATCCGATAATTTTGGGGCAACCTGTATATTATATGAACTGTTAAACTTTTTAATAGACTCGCTCCTAATTCGGATTGAAAGATCTTTATTTTTCTCACATTAGCTATTCATCGTACTTCAAATTAATTCCCTTCTGGTTCTTGTAAAAAAAGGTGTTTGTTTGGATTAAATTATACCCAACTAACTTCGCTAAACAAGCTGTAAAAGCTAAACAATAGAAAAGTTTCTGTTTCGTTAGAGTTTTTTTGGGTATCACTGCCCAATTTACCCTTCTTTATTTTAGCCACTTTTTTGTTGAACGGTTTCAATTAGTACGTGGACTTGAGTAGAGTTTCAACTTTCCTTTTAATTTCTTCACTTTACCTACGTATACATATACATGTATTTATAAGCGTTTAATGAAAAAGAAACGATAAACCACGTTTGAAATTATAGTATCTAGAATATCACTCGGTAATCACGGTCACAAAACACATGAAGGAGTTGTAGTATTTCGAATTAAAATACTTCTTAAAAATACACTTTGAGTAAAACTTCAAGTAAAAAATATGAATAAGTATTAAATAAATTACGCATGCAAGCAAACAACAACATTTATCCTAGCCCAATCTAACAACACTTCTTCCAAAGTCACATATGAAATAATATGGAAACAATTATTATGATTCTTTAAATTTCTAAACTTATAGGTTTTAATATTTTTAGCATATTTTTGAAATGGTGTGTAGGAATACCGCGTTTTCTTGCTTCACCTTATATCAGTTTCTTTTAGTCACGTAATGATACCTTTAAGGTTCGTTACTGTACGTTCTATAACACTTATGAGATAAGTTCCCAAAATAAATTAAAGAAAATACTGCCTTTACAAACTAAGTTAAAAACGAAAAGCTGAACGTGCAGTTCTCACCTAACCTTGTTATTAAACTAAGTTACGGAATGAAAACTTCGAAATGTTCAATAGCTCAATCTTCTTGTCGTTGTAAACGAATTTGTGCATTCGCATGTGAATGAAATATTCCAAAAAATTTCAGGATTTTGACTTCTATCTCTATATCTATCCTTTAAAATTGACCAAAGGAAGAAGCATACAAAATCAAATATATACGTATATTGTCCATAAGACGATATACTTTGGCTAGTTAAAAAATGTGTAAAAAATAGTAAAGGTGCTCTAGTGTCTATAAAAGTCTAAACGAAGGGTGGCCCACCTTTAACATTTTTCTGACCCGCGAGATTCATCGTAGTTTTACAAAATAATTTATTTTATAATGGTCTCTGATTTTCGGTATCTAGCAAGTAAGATACCCGATGGAAAAAGTCAGATATGAAACAGAAGGCGCAGGGTGGAGTCGCCTTCAACAAAAGGAAATCACTTCTGTGATCGTGAAAGATTAATTTAGAAATTCGGAAAAGATTGTTTAAGGTGTATGTCTGGAACGCGGAGCTGTACGGGTGCGAAACGTGGACGAAGGACGCGGTGGAAAAGAAAAGATTAGAAGCGTTGGAAATTTGGTGTTAGTGGCGAATGAAGATGATCCCGTGAACAGAGAAGGTTAAAAATGAGGAAGTATTAGAAACAGCAGGACGACAGAGGGTCTTAGAGACATATTGGAAGCAGAAACAAGAGTTAAGAGGAGTACAAGTAGATTTAGATTACATTACTGTTTATAAATAATTACAGACGTGTTATGTTCTAGTTTAAGGACTGAGGACCTTATCATGATGATGATTATTATTATAATAGCCAAAATATTAAAATATATAAACCAATATATTTAAAAAAATACATTATTTGTGCAACCATATGTCCAAAGTGTCCCGAGGGATCATTTGAATTGACCACCCCTGCTCTAAACAGATATTCCGTAAATTTATTCCATGACACTTACTACATCAGAACTAAGTACATTGTGTTGGTCGATTTCGTTACTTTGTTCTTTTCTTTGTAAACAGTGGTTGAATATCGGTTTTGTGGGTTAATCTTACTAAGTGGTCATAGTTGTTGCTGTTGGATTTGTTGTTGTATCTTTACAGTCATCTATTGGTTCCCAGGTTATAGTAAATTAACTGTATGTCACCATCTATTTTTATGGATTTCAAGTTTTACCGCAAGGACACAAATGTAAAGGTGCAATGTTTTATTCCCTTATAAAAAAGTTGATAAATATACGAAGCTATGAAGGTATCTGATAGGTCAATTTTACCCCCTTATAGCCTGAGTGTAAAAACTGTGAACATACCACCCCATTAACGGGAATGGTCTGTATTTTCGTTAAATAAATGAAGATTAACAGAACATCTCAATTATATCTCCGACATTTATATGGGGAAGGACGAGAGTCGTAACGTTCTATCTTTACGATGTTTTACATGAGATCGCTTTAATACGTGGCGATAAAGTACCACATCTGTCACACATGACTTCTATTAAGTCACCGATATAACCCGTGAATAGGTATACGAGGGCGGTTCAATAAGTACTCGTGTTTGAAGACGGAGGACGTTCCTGAGGGAAATTGGCGTTGTCATCGTGTGCTGCCATCTATCAAACCACGCCAAAACGAATTTCAGACTGATTGATATGTTAGTTTGGATTTGGCAGCCATTCCGCTTAGACGTGCTTCGTTATTTTCGCTAAAATGGAAAAAGAGCAGTATCGTTCGGTAACTCGCTTTTTGTTTTTGGATGGGAAAAAATGCGAGGAGATGAAAACAAAGTTGGATACTGTTTATGGAGACATTTCGCCATCTACGACCACAGTTAGATACTGCTTCAACGAATTTAAACGTGGGCAAAGATCCGTTTTTGATAGTAGCGACCAGGAAGCCTGGCAAACGTTGTTCCCGAGAAAATCATTTTACGGATTTTTTAGGAAAAGGAAGAACGATCACTGGACAATACTACAGTGAGTTATTGGACCGCTTCGACAAAAAATTGAAGGAGACACGGACGCATTTGACGAAAAAGAAGGTGCGTTTTAACACTCACTCGATTTGACTCCCTGCGACTTCATCTTGTGTCCTACCATGAAGAAATGACTAGCGAGAAAGACATTTAACTCAAACGAGGAAGTCATCGCCGAGACAGGGGGGATTTTGGAGAGTTCGACAAATATTATTTTTTGGAGGGGTAAAAAAATGGCAGGGTCGTTGGGAGAAGTGTATCTTTCTAAAAGGGGACTATGTTGAAAAATAAAAAAACAAATTTAAAAAAAAAAGTGTCTTCATTTCTAACACGGGTACTTATTGAACCGCCCTCGTAGTTGCTGGTCTGGTCTTCTACATTTCAAAATTGAATCGTAAAATTTTACAAGTTCCACAAAGCGTGACATAAAATTTAGTGTAAATCATTGGAAGGATTCTGACCCACCTATTTGCGTGAAAATAATGTTATGTGTCTTCTTAATATACTAAGACTTCGCACAAATAATTACCAAATCAGATGACGGAAAATGGAAACTTTTAAAGATATTTGAATGAATAAATCAAGCGAAGGAGAGACAAAAAGAAAGCTCGTTCTAATGGAAATTCGTCCTTTGAAATGGGTTATATGAGATTATTGTAGAGACGAATGGAGGGGTGTTCCAGGTCAAGTAGTATTTCAATGGGATATTTTTCGATGCCATGACTAATTTTACTTTCAGGAGGCCTCAAAGTTGGCCAATGTTGATTTGGCGATTACGATTAATTTTTGGCAGATTTCGATGATTAAGATGTCGAATCATATATAAAGGTTTGTGGCAACGGTCGCCAATAACTGGCGAACTGCGGTCCAGGTCCGGACTGCGGAAGGTTAAAAACTGAATCGCCAAAATTTTTTTGACAGTAAATTACTCAAATAAATTATTTAAAAATGATTTTTCTATAGGTAACAAAGTATGTTTAAGTTTTGAGCGTCATCCTTATTATTTTTTGGACAATGGAATATGTTTTTTCTGAACCTCAATCGAAATTTTCAAAAATATCCGGACCCCATTTAAAATTACTTACCTACCCTTGGTCTATAACGTAGTTAATAAGTATTTGAAACAATTTTTCTTAGCACTTGGATAAAATAGTTGTAATGGTTGAAAATTTCATGTTTTTAATGATAATTATTGAAATAAAATCAAATATTTAAATTCAACGTGCTTCATTTACTAATTAGATTCTGTCTCTGTCTCTTTGTTAACAATGATTATACACAGTTCACTGCTGCTTTTACCTCAAACAGCACAAGTACTGAAAAAATGATTCTACTTCGTACAGCATTTTTACAATCAATAATTTTTGGAATCACAATACAATCAAAGCGTTTAAATATCTGCTTGGCTTTATTAACGTCGGTAAACGGGAAAATTAAAATTCAACATCTTCACTTAAATAAACTGCTACGGGTATTAAGAGCCTTTAATTACAATAGATCTCGAATTTGCTCCAATACATAGTCAAAGTGCACGTTCGCATATGCATTCATTACTGACTTAATAGCATCAGGTGTATCGGTGGTATTTTTATGTGTGTGGGTGCCTTCTGCTTATTGTTCATTCTTTTTTTATTTTATCTAAATTTATCGCATTCTCTCTAATAAATTTCTCTAAAAGGGGAACTGCAACTCAGTGGCTTCTTGAAAAAAATAAATTAACGAAATAATTGCAGAAAATACAATAAATGATTTCTAATTATGTGATTCTGCTGCTTTTAGGTCCAGTTTGATCTTAAAGGAATTTTAAATTTTCTAATGGTATCATGTTTAGAGATACACACGGAAAATAAAAAACTCTGTACACTTAAGAGCGCGTGATGAGTAAAAGAAAGGAACACCATCAGAGAACCTGTGAAACCATTTGGATAAAATTAATGGCCTTTTGCGGAAACTAACACGGCAAGGACGTTGCTACACCTAATCTTCGCGAGAGTAATAAATGTCCGACAGATGAATATAACGACTACATTCATGGTGTACAGTATGAACAGGAAATAACTTCCCCCAGGAACAATAGCAAGTAATTATTCCTGAGACATGGTTAACGCCATAGATTTTCTTTTCCACCAAAAGAATATACATAGCATTAATTATAATAATAAAACATTGTGTTTTAACTTTGGTATATGCAGAAAACTTATGCAGTTAGTAGCATAAACGTTAATATTTTAGGAAGAGCTTTGAACGAAAAGGAAAACTGTTGGAAACATACTACACAAACCATTGTTTTTAATCATTTAATTTTACGATGAAAATATACGTTAAATACTAGAAATGTTATTCATTTATTTCTTTATTTATTTTTATTATTATGAAAATTGCCGGCACGTGTTGATAAGGAGCATTAACACCATAGTGGATCCTGTATATTTTTTCTAATAACATTTCGTATATGTTACAACTGTCCAAGTCAGTAAGAAGCAATATGGATTTCATTTATTAAAACGAAACCGTTCGTCTATTCTTAGAATTATGTTTGATTTTTGCGAATCCGAAGCTGTTGATATTGCATGAACTATTTATACAATTTTGTATATTAAGGCACTCTTGAGCGATTCTTTCAGTTAAACGAAAGCAAATATTTAAGAGGTTGCAAATGCGGTAAAACGTTTGTTAATAAACAGCTGTAATAGTAAATTTCACAAAGCTTTCATCATTAATTTCAGAAATAAATCAGAATCAGCAAAGCGAGAAAATAAATTGTAATGCTCCGTGTGGTTCTTTAGTAAAAGGCGAAGGGCTATGAGGAGAGTGTAAAGCAAAATAAACCTTATACGTAGGTTGCTCCATAAGTTTTGCAAAACGAAAGTGTTTATTAACATTTTTCATCAGAATCAATACATTTTTGCATACGTGCAAACCAACAATGAAATATCTCTTGCCATTTATCCTTTGAAACGGAAGCACAGACATTATCCCAAGCACTTGATAATTCCTCTTTCGTTGCAAATTTTTACCCTTTTAATTTATTTTTATAAATAAATATCAAAATCGCAAGGCGGAAGGTCCGAGCTATTGGGAGGATGATCCAACAGTGTGAACCCCGATTGGGTGAAGCTTGCTCGATGTGTCGGGGCGTTGTCGTGGTGGAGAAGCACCGATACCCACAATCTCTTGAATTTGTCTACCAGTAAGCCTACGGTCAGCTACTATTAGATTTTTAACTCCGATAATGTTTTCTTGTGTCCTGCTTGTTATGGGGCAGCCTGATCTTTCATCTTCATCTAAACTTGAAATTCTTTGTACCAACGAAATATGATTGAAACTGTTTTGCGATTATTATTATTGCGATCAATTGAACAAGCACAACTTGCTAGGTGTCTCGTACTGCAAGACTTATGTGGCAACCTTCGTATACCCATCATAATTACCATTATTATACCTATAATATAATTTATTGTATTTATTGTAGTGTTTACAAATTCTCTGAGTTTTAATATAATTAATATTAATAATAAAGGAAGCTCCTATACGTTTAAGGTTCAAAATGTTATTGTCAAATATGAATCCCAACAGACAATAAACATCGATTAAGGAGAGGAACCCTAAATTTGGTACATGACAAGCAAAATTCAATCCAACGGTGACTATTTAAAAATATTTATATTAAATTTTAGATGGTGGATATATTTCTAAATTTTCTTTTAATTTTTCACAGCTTTATAATTTTTTAATTTTACTTTGGGATACTTCAATTTTCCAAAAACATACCTACATATAAAAACATTCTTCCTCTCTTTCTTTCTAAAACCGCTGAAGCAAAGGTAATGAAACGGACAGGTTTTCTAGAACTTTTCCTAGGATGTACACTTCATGATTCTAGGTTTAATACTTTTTTAGTTTAACTCTGTCTATTAAAAATAAACAATCAAACCCTTGAACGATTTCTTTTTTTTATTAAAAGAAACTCAGTATATCTATTTCGTCTTCTGTGACATAGACCTTAAAAGTACTCCGTTACACGGAGGGGGACAAACTTCAATCGTAACACATCCTCTCTACCCTCTATTCGGCAAATTTATTTCAGTTATACACACCTTTAGTGAATCAATATCAACATCAGTTGAGTGCATGCCTAATATGGTCCGAATATCACTTGCCGACATTGCCACTGAAATATTAAGATCGGGGGTAGGTACTATAATTAACAGCCTGTTGAGTCTTGGCTAACTGCTCCAACTCAAAAATGAGGGGCAATATTTAGTGCAAGTAGGGTGGAAAATTCTTCCATTTTCCCTTGATAACCGCAAAGGGAGCCTTGCTTTCATGAGTAATGTACAAGTCTGAATATAGGTAGATGAAAAAATGATTTAAAAGCTCTGTTTTGTGGACTATTCTGCTTTATCCTTATAATAAATATACTTGTGCTATCTCCAAATGAAATTTTCTTATGCAAAAGGAATTCCACTTTACCATATGATAAAGCTACAGGAAATTCGTACCTAGGGGTATTCTTATAAGTGTTACATTACGTTAACTACCCATTTCTATGCCCAAATTATGGTCATACTCAATTAATTTATTCATGGTACATATTTTGTTGCTGCTTGTAGAGCTCGATCAAGTGATTGCGTCGAAATCTTAGCAGTTTAAATACATAACTGGAACAGATTCTGTTGTCGGTGTTTTCTTAGCTAATTTATGATTCAAAAGGTCGCATTAATGAGCTTTTTCGGTTTCCAGATATATGTATAACTACTGCCGGTTCCTATTAATGACGACGCGATTTCACAATAACAAATACAATTCAATGGTTAATTGCTCTTATTCCGACCGAGATTTTGTAATTAGTGACAAAGGGAGCGGCCCTTGTAAGAGTCACGAGTCGCATCCTTGCGCGGTTACGCACATCCCAAGCGTACATTTACTTCGGGGGTCCTGTAATTGTGGAAACGAAGAGATACTCACGGAGCATCGAGTCGAGTTAAGAGGGCTGTGGCTCCATACGGCTAAAGTGCAACAACACTCGACACAACGTCACGTGCCGAGCTAAAAGGGCGCTCGACAATTTTAACTAAAACTCGAACCTACCAAATGTCAGGAATTATTTTGTGGACGCGCGACGGGAACGATTCATTTAGTCATAAAGCGGAAAAGGTTCAACACTCGAATAATGCTCCAGGACGAGATGAAGGGATAAAAGGAGACACTGATATTACATTAGAAAAGACGTAAAGATGGACGAAAATGTCAAGCAAGCATATTCTTGAACGTAAGAACGTACCAGATTTTCAGAAGAAAAACGCGTCTAATAATATAAAGGATTTTATTTCTTCTTTCATTTTGATTATAGCCATTCTCCAGAAAACGGTAAAAGCCTGATGTTCAACAATGCTTACGAAAGCAAATTAACTAAATTGAATGTATCTATTCATGAAAATAGTCCATAACTCAAACAGTTGCTAAGTTTTCAAGAAATATTCAGTTTAACAGGAAGCTTTTTCTTTTGTTTAAAGAAAAGACGACTATCTCGTAATGTCTAAAAATGTCTATGTTTATAAGTGCTTTCTTCGAATTATTCGATTAAATTAGATATTTGCCTAGGCAAATGTTATTTGACTGAAATGTACGTACATATACGCAGTGATAGTAAATTATTTGGTTGTAATTTGTCGCCCGTTTGTTCAAATACTTAATTGTCGTGCGTTACACTAAAATTACAAACGCAATGTAGTTCAACTTAACCATTATAATATATTGGCAATATCTAACTCTGTTGCTGTCAGCATTTCGCACAATATATCGTAAGCACTTGTTACAAAGGTCTACATTATAAGCTAGTGGCACAGCTGCCGCCTCAACTTTGTTCGGACAAAGGCATAGTAGTATATTTGTTACGATTACATTACCTTTCATGTTACGTTAACTAAACTGTAGATTTACTCATTTACCGTAAAATACAGAGGATAATAGACAAAACAAGTGGGCGAATAAAAGTAAAATGAAAAATCATTTGGCGATACTTATACAATCCATGTGGTAGTGGTTATTTCAGGTAAAGGTCTAGATGATGGCCTGGGTGGGATCGAAAGAGGAGGCCTCCCCCACCACTGTACCATAAAAAGTTCGTGGCGGTCTCACCCCCATAAAAAGTTATGGGGGTTGAAATTTGATTATTTTCATACACTATAATTCAAATAAAATTCAATAAAATAATTTTTTTCCAGCGGGTGGAAGTGGGGGATCGAAAGAGGGTGATCGCTTGAACAAAACTCGATAACCTAACCTAACCTACCCTATTGATAAAGATATTTAAAAAATGTTTTATATAACTTTCTCAATATTTTTATGTATTTTTCATTAGTTTTACCTTTGAATATTGTTTATGAATGACTAAATAAATATTTACATGCCTAGAAATGTATAAAAATTGGCATATTTATTAACTTTGAACCCCCACAACTTTTTATGAGGGTGAGACCGCTATGAACTTTTTATGATACAGTGGTGGGGGAGACCTCCTCTTTCGATCCCCTCCCTTTGGGGGTGGGGGCCATCATCTAGACCTTTACCGTTATTTCATATTAGTTACTCCATTTTAATTTAATAAATCAGTTTTCATCAAAAAGTTAAATCTGAGCTTATCCAACTTCCAGATAAGTTCAGATAATAAAACCGAAGATATAAAATTAGTTATCGAGTTGTAAAGTAAATAAGTACTGGGTTATTCAAAGTTAGAACACTGAATTTTATGTTTTAACAATCAAATTTTATTTATTGTTATTAAAAGATAATCGATATGTATCGCATTTTTAAAGTTATAAAGGATCTAACAGACAGAAACAAAGTTGTAGATACGTTTCTGAGCGTGACAGCGAAAGGCGCGAGGTATAAACTCTAAGTTTGGCGCTTTTATAACTATTGATGTACCAGTACCCAGTACTGCAAATTTCAACTATTATAAAAACGTCAGACTGTTGTTGGTACTTAAAAATTCTGAATATAATAAATAATGATATAAAATTTTCTTTAATGTTGCATCCCTTGTTATATTCTATGAGGTTGTGGTTGTTTATTGTGGCTAGCATTTGTGAGCAACGTGTAATTCCAACAAATCGTAACACATCCTCTCAATAAATAAAGGATCTATACGTTTAAGGTTCAAAATGTTATTGTCAAATATGAATCCCAACAGACAATAAACATCGATTAAGGAGAGGAACCCTAAATTTGGTACATGACAAGCAAAATTCAATCCAACGGTGACTATTTAAAAATATTTATATTAAATTTTAGATGGTGGATATATTTCTAAATTTTCTTTTAATTTTTCACAGCTTTATAATTTTTTAATTTTACTTTGGGATACTTCAATTTTCCAAAAACATACCTACATATAAAAACATTCTTCCTCTCTTTCTTTCTAAAACCGCTGAAGCAAAGGTAATGAAACGGACAGGTTTTCTAGAACTTTTCCTAGGATGTACACTTCATGATTCTAGGTTTAATACTTTTTTAGTTTAACTCTGTCTATTAAAAATAAACAATCAAACCCTTGAACGATTTCTTTTTTTTATTAAAAGAAACTCAGTATATCTATTTCGTCTTCTGTGACATAGACCTTAAAAGTACTCCGTTACACGGAGGGGGACAAACTTCAATCGTAACACATCCTCTCTACCCTCTATTCGGCAAATTTATTTCAGTTATACACACCTTTAGTGAATCAATATCAACATCAGTTGAGTGCATGCCTAATATGGTCCGAATATCACTTGCCGACATTGCCACTGAAATATTAAGATCGGGGGTAGGTACTATAATTAACAGCCTGTTGAGTCTTGGCTAACTGCTCCAACTCAAAAATGAGGGGCAATATTTAGTGCAAGTAGGGTGGAAAATTCTTCCATTTTCCCTTGATAACCGCAAAGGGAGCCTTGCTTTCATGAGTAATGTACAAGTCTGAATATAGGTAGATGAAAAAATGATTTAAAAGCTCTGTTTTGTGGACTATTCTGCTTTATCCTTATAATAAATATACTTGTGCTATCTCCAAATGAAATTTTCTTATGCAAAAGGAATTCCACTTTACCATATGATAAAGCTACAGGAAATTCGTACCTAGGGGTATTCTTATAAGTGTTACATTACGTTAACTACCCATTTCTATGCCCAAATTATGGTCATACTCAATTAATTTATTCATGGTACATATTTTGTTGCTGCTTGTAGAGCTCGATCAAGTGATTGCGTCGAAATCTTAGCAGTTTAAATACATAACTGGAACAGATTCTGTTGTCGGTGTTTTCTTAGCTAATTTATGATTCAAAAGGTCGCATTAATGAGCTTTTTCGGTTTCCAGATATATGTATAACTACTGCCGGTTCCTATTAATGACGACGCGATTTCACAATAACAAATACAATTCAATGGTTAATTGCTCTTATTCCGACCGAGATTTTGTAATTAGTGACAAAGGGAGCGGCCCTTGTAAGAGTCACGAGTCGCATCCTTGCGCGGTTACGCACATCCCAAGCGTACATTTACTTCGGGGGTCCTGTAATTGTGGAAACGAAGAGATACTCACGGAGCATCGAGTCGAGTTAAGAGGGCTGTGGCTCCATACGGCTAAAGTGCAACAACACTCGACACAACGTCACGTGCCGAGCTAAAAGGGCGCTCGACAATTTTAACTAAAACTCGAACCTACCAAATGTCAGGAATTATTTTGTGGACGCGCGACGGGAACGATTCATTTAGTCATAAAGCGGAAAAGGTTCAACACTCGAATAATGCTCCAGGACGAGATGAAGGGATAAAAGGAGACACTGATATTACATTAGAAAAGACGTAAAGATGGACGAAAATGTCAAGCAAGCATATTCTTGAACGTAAGAACGTACCAGATTTTCAGAAGAAAAACGCGTCTAATAATATAAAGGATTTTATTTCTTCTTTCATTTTGATTATAGCCATTCTCCAGAAAACGGTAAAAGCCTGATGTTCAACAATGCTTACGAAAGCAAATTAACTAAATTGAATGTATCTATTCATGAAAATAGTCCATAACTCAAACAGTTGCTAAGTTTTCAAGAAATATTCAGTTTAACAGGAAGCTTTTTCTTTTGTTTAAAGAAAAGACGACTATCTCGTAATGTCTAAAAATGTCTATGTTTATAAGTGCTTTCTTCGAATTATTCGATTAAATTAGATATTTGCCTAGGCAAATGTTATTTGACTGAAATGTACGTACATATACGCAGTGATAGTAAATTATTTGGTTGTAATTTGTCGCCCGTTTGTTCAAATACTTAATTGTCGTGCGTTACACTAAAATTACAAACGCAATGTAGTTCAACTTAACCATTATAATATATTGGCAATATCTAACTCTGTTGCTGTCAGCATTTCGCACAATATATCGTAAGCACTTGTTACAAAGGTCTACATTATAAGCTAGTGGCACAGCTGCCGCCTCAACTTTGTTCGGACAAAGGCATAGTAGTATATTTGTTACGATTACATTACCTTTCATGTTACGTTAACTAAACTGTAGATTTACTCATTTACCGTAAAATACAGAGGATAATAGACAAAACAAGTGGGCGAATAAAAGTAAAATGAAAAATCATTTGGCGATACTTATACAATCCATGTGGTAGTGGTTATTTCAGGTAAAGGTCTAGATGATGGCCTGGGTGGGATCGAAAGAGGAGGCCTCCCCCACCACTGTACCATAAAAAGTTCGTGGCGGTCTCACCCCCATAAAAAGTTATGGGGGTTGAAATTTGATTATTTTCATACACTATAATTCAAATAAAATTCAAAGAATTATTTTAAAGCGGGTGGAGGTGGGGGATCGAAAGAGGGTGGTCACTTGAACAAAACCCGATAACCTAACCTAACCTACCCTATTGATAAAGATATTTAAATAATGTTTTATATAACTTTCTCAATATTTTTATGTATTTTTCATTAGTTTTACCTTTGAATATTGTTTATGAATGACTAAATAAATATTTACATGCCTAGAAATGTATAAAAATTGGCATATTTATTAACTTTGAACCCCCACAACTTTTTATGAGGGTGAGACCGCTATGAACTTTTTATGATACAGTGGTGGGGGAGACCTCCTCTTTCGATCCCCTCCCTTTGGGGGTGGGGGCCATCATCTAGACCTTTACCGTTATTTCATATTAGTTACTCCATTTTAATTTAATAAATCAGTTTTCATCAAAAAGTTAAATCTGAGCTTATCCAACTTCCAGATAAGTTCAGATAATAAAACCGAAGATATAAAATTAGTTATCGAGTTGTAAAGTAAATAAGTACTGGGTTATTCAAAGTTAGAACACTGAATTTTATGTTTTAACAATCAAATTTTATTTATTGTTATTAAAAGATAATCGATATGTATCGCATTTTTAAAGTTATAAAGGATCTAACAGACAGAAACAAAGTTGTAGATACGTTTCTGAGCGTGACAGCGAAAGGCGCGAGGTATAAACTCTAAGTTTGGCGCTTTTATAACTATTGATGTACCAGTACCCAGTACTGCAAATTTCAACTATTATAAAAACGTCAGACTGTTGTTGGTACTTAAAAATTCTGAATATAATAAATAATGATATAAAATTTTCTTTAATGTTGCATCCCTTGTTATATTCTATGAGGTTGTGGTTGTTTATTGTGGCTAGCATTTGTGAGCAACGTGTAATTCCAACAAATCACCGAAACGTGCACTTATACTAGCGAAAATATGGCTTTCGATTAAGGTCTTTTTGACGAGAACCGCTCTTCAAGATTGCTTTTATCGACTATTCTCCAATCCCCGCGTGAGATTGGTAATGTGCAATCCCAGGAGAAATTGGCATGTCTAGGTATTATAAATAAATTATAAAATATATACTACAATACTACCATATACTAAAGCTTCTCATTACAATAGGTTAAGGGGAGGGTTCAAGGTAAATCTTACTTATTTCCTGTTGTTCATGTAATTTTCTGAAATATTTCTTCGGGAAGAAAGGACAATTAATTGTGTGCGGTTCTCGTCTTGAGAAATATTTGTTACCTACTACCAAAAACAAAGAAAGCTTTCCGAAGGTAAAGGTTAAGCCAAAACAAAAAGCAGTAAACCCAATTATTATAGAAATAAATCCGGACATATAAATACGAAGGCGGTTCAATATGTACCCGTGTTAGAAATGAAGACACCTTTTTTTTTAAATTTGTTTTTTTATTTTTCAACATAGTCCCCTTTTAGAAAGATACACTTCTCCCAACGACCCTGCCATTCTTTTACCCCTCCAAAAAATAATATTTGTCGAACTCTCCAAAATCCCCCCTGTCTCGGCGATGACTTCCTCGTTTGAGTTAAATGTCTTTCTCGCTAGTCATTTCTTCATGGTAGGACACAAGATGAAGTCGCAGGGAGTCAAATCGAGTGAGTGTTTAAAACGCACCTTCTTTTTCGTCAAATGCGTCCGTGCCTCCTTCAATTTTTTGTCGAAGCGGTCCAATAACTCACTGTAGTATTGTCCAGTGATCGTTCTTCCTATTCCTAAAAAATCCGTAAAATGATTTTCTCGGGAACAACGTTTGCCACGCTTCCTGGTCGCTCCTATCAAAAACGGATCTTTGCCCACGTTTAAATTCGTTGAAGCAGTATCTAACTGTGGTCGTAGATGGCGAAATGTCTCCATAAACAGTATCCAACTTTGTTTTCATCTCCTCGCATTTTTTCCCATCCAAAAACAAAAAGCGAGTTACCGAACGATACTGCTCTTTTTCCATTTTAGCGAAAATAACGAAGCACGTCTAAGCGGAATGGCTGCCAAATCCAAACTAACATATCAATCAGTCTGAAATTCGTTTTGGCGTGGTTTGATAGATGGCAGCACACGATGACAACACCAATTTCCCTCAGGAACGTCCTCCGTCTTCAAACACGGGTACTTATTGAACCGCCCTCGTATATAACATAATATAAATGCCACTATTCAACTAGTTATTTACATACGGATGTACTTATTTTAATAAAGTAAGAGAATATTCCCATTTGAGATTCTTAATATAAGTTACGATAAACTATAGCATTTGCCTCCTCACATTTCAGCATATGCAGTGTTAAGGCTCCAGAGTTGGCATATGCAAGATCGTTTATCACTCTTATAATAACATACTACGTGTCGTACATACTAAAATACGTTTCCATTTGTTTATCGTTACAGAAAGACTACTATTCTGTAAAAATTTAATTACTCTGCAAGTGGCAGGTGCATGTATGAAGTGGCTCGTTTAGCAGATATTCGTTGCTATTTTCGTCGGCAAAATGCAGATCACTTAGAATACAGAAGTAAGACATGCATAATTAATAGGCATCTTGTAAATAAAAGTAATTTTAGCAAACTGTTTCTAATACGTAAACTTCAGGTCATTGGACATGGCAAAGAAACATTGGCTGTAGCTAATATTGAAGATAAGTTGGGAACTGTAAAGATAGAAATGATGGAAGTGCAATTATGAATCAAATGAAAATAAAAAAAGCTAAAATTACTGTAATACTAACTGAGATTTGATATGAGAAAACAGTTCTGAACTATCTTTTGGTCTTAAAGTTATAGCTGTCGAAAGGTTTGGCCTAGTGTTATCTTTAAAATCGAGAATCAAATGTTTAGGAAAAAAATCCGCCGAACCATTAGAGACAGCGCGAACAGGAAAAACTTACTTTCGAAGAAAATAAAATATTAAAAATTTTGAAAATTTTGAATTTTCGATCGGCGCGGATATCGACCGCACACATGCCATAACGTTCGCACTGAGCCGGGGCATCCGTCTGTGAAAGAATTTTTTCGATAAGTCCTACCGTTTTCAAACTACGGGCTTCGAAATGTCAAATTTGAAAATATTGCGCTCACGAACATGGCCGCGTTTGAAAATTCATAACTCCGCATCCTGACGTCCCATGCATACCAAACATGGCTCGTTCGAAGCTCAATTAGTGTGGGAAGTTTTTGAAGAAAGCAGTTCGGATATGTCACACTCCTGGTGTGGGCTAGAGCCGACGAAATTCACGCAATTTGCCCTATTTTTATTTTTAGCGTTTTCGGGAGTCCACAAGATGACGAATAACTTCCGATAGAATGGTCCGATATCGATGGCAGTGATATCAAGATTTTGTAGAAATACTGCGCTCTTCGCTGATAATAAAAGCGAAAAAAGAATTTTTCTTTTTCCTGAGTCCACAGGATGACCCATAACTTTCAATTGAATAGTCCGATATCGATGGAAGAATAATTCAATAAAAATCTCACTAATGCATAAACACTTTTAATTGAATTAAATACTAACAAAAGATGCAATATGTTTGATCTATGTTTTGAGTCGTATATAATTATCTTTCAAACAAATAAATTTTAACCGAAAAGCTTCTGATAATAGTACCGGATATAATTAATTTCTCATATTTACCATCAACTAAGCCTATCCTTCAGACGCGAGCCTTTGTTGTTATACAGTAATAATTTTCGACAGAGCTTTCTGTGCAAATATCATGGATATTACTCTTACGACGAGGTTTCTGTTTGGCAGATGCGTGAGATTAAAGTGTAGGCATAAAGGATTACACCCCGTTCTGTCGTTAGCAACCCGAAACAGGACTTAATAAGCGCAATTAAACAAATTGTCCCATTTACGATATCTCAACATTTTTTGGTTTCAACTGTAGAAATACTTTTCAAATCGCTGAATAAAAACTATTTCAATTTGATAGCAGAAAATTTTACAGTGACACTTGATTAAATCGGTAGTATTTGCAGTAGTTTCCTCTTAAACACATACACACGTATTTTTATAGTGAGAGAGAGTGTGTTTTCGACAGCATTTCGCGGCATTATTCGACGACGTCCTCTATTTTTAACGATTAAAATTACATGAAATACTCAAATGGCGTAAAATGGCACGTTTTACAATTGGAATAATTCCAGACAAAGAGGAAGTCTGTGTATATCAAATTTTCTATTATGATATTAAATTCTAGTAGAACTGAGGTAGAAGAGAATTGATAACCTAAAGAGAAAACGTTTGTCGGGGGTTGTTTTCTTAAAATATACGCTACTAGCGACCCGCCCCAGCTTCGCAAGGGTGCAATGCTGATACTTAATATACTACTGAATGTCTTAATATACAACGTTTACAGCTTTTTTGTCATTAGACAATACAAACCGGCCTCCCGGCCGGTACCGCCGCAACCGCATGTCCCTGCATTTTAAATCTGTAATACCTTCGAAAATATTCATTTAGATTACATGCTGTAAAGGGCCATATTGGTCTATATTAAATGCACAATGCATTTAAAAGTACTTAATTGGATAAGGACTAATGCTCTATTGCTTAAAATCGCTTCCTAAATAAGCCATTATTTCTCGTAAAAAGTAAAGGATAAAAAATGGTTATTGTGGGTTATCTCTAAGAGATAGACATATACCATCCCGGACTTTTTTGTAGACCTTTTTAAGATGTATAATACTGTGGTATATTATTTTGATCTATCTCGTAGGGTTTAGCCAGCGTTTGCAATGTAAGCGCAAAAATGTGTTTAATTACGACATCACATTGGAAACCTCTAAAATTATCAGTGTTTCTCTACTATATTATGCATGTATTATACATATGAACCTTCCTCTTGAATTACTCTATCTATTAAAAAAAAAAAAACGCATTAAAATCCGTTGCGTAGTTTTAATTATCTAAGCATACATAGGGACAGACAGCGGGAAGCGACTTTGTTTTATACTATATAGTGATATAACATTACTATGTTGTCACGATCTGTTTAAAAATGTTTTTCTTAACATTCTACTCGAAAATCATAAAAGGTTATGATATTTCTATGAAGTGCGTTTTGTGTATGTAAATGTATATCAGATTTCTTTTTGTTCATGTATATTATCTTACGAACAAAAATATTTGCTTTAACGAAAACCGTAACATCGTTTTACCGGTATTTTTTCATGAATTACCATATCAAAACCAAATGCGATGTTACTAAAGATTCTTATTTTTTTTTATGTATGAAGTAAAATTTGCATTCTTATTGACAACAGCAACATATATGTTAACCTTTACCCAATTTTTAAATTGGTTTTTCCTTGGAATCTTGGGCCTTTGCATTACCTAATACTTTTGCCTTAAATTAAAAAAAAGCCTGAACACTATCCACCATTCTGTCTAAGTCCTAATCTAATTTTTCTGTAATTTTCATCGGCTTAACGTTAGATTGTTCCGTATGTCGCTCAGAATCAAGTCTAATTTCTTTCGAAAGTAATTTAGAACACTCTTGTGCTTCTAATTACTTTCAAGAACACCACTCCGCCACAGCTGCTTATCACCTAAAGTTTTTAAGAATTTTACTTCATATCGTTTTCTTACCATTTTTAATAAAGTAATGAACGTCAAGTCATTAACTGCATTAATACTTTTACAACTACGTATAATATGCATATAACTTATCATAGGTTCCAATAATTAGTTTATTAAAGTCAAATTAAGTTGACTTTATGACTTCTATCGATTTATGTATTACTCTGTTATTAAAGAGAAATTTTCTTGCGATTGACTGCGTTCTCTTTATAATCGCATCATATCTACAAACCTATTATTGAATATCGACATTTAAGGAGATCCAACATGCTAAAGCATTGGTGATTTTTAAATAAAAATTTTTGATTAAACGATATCATGGGTTTTGAAACGACTTGCCGCGTTTATAGCAAGTACAAATTTAAATTAGCCTGAACCACCTTAGCGAAATTTTCAACGTTTTCGGCAGACTTCAAAAAGAAAATTTGAAAATTGGTTTAAAATGACTGGAATATTATAAATCATCCTGAATATCGTAGGTCGGCGTAAGACACAATCTTTTAATTGAACGTTTTAATAGTCCGCTGATTTCAGAATCTTGTGTTATGAAAGGAGTTTGTGCCAATTTAATTTTAATATTTTTTTAGTCGTTAGAGATAGATTTGCTTATCATTATTCAACCTATTTTATTTTACTATACTGGAAATTTTTATAATTTGAAATGAATACACGATAGTCAAATATCTCTTGAATGTTCTTTTGCAAACAATAATATAAGCCGATTTGGTCCCAATGGTCAGGTTCTGCGAACGTTTTCGACGGCAACCACCTTTGTTAATTTTTGTTGGGTTTTTCCCCTTATTGGCTTCTTGCTTCTATTATTTTGTTGCATACCAGGTATTGGTGGTGACACCAGAACAATTGTTGCCTTTGTCATATAACTTAGAGTTAGTTACGTTTTGTCGTTCTTCTTGTCAACTTCAATTTTTAATTCATATTTTCTTCGGTGTTTCTGTAGTTGTAATCCATTATTTCACAGTTAATAATTCAATTGTAAGTAAAGTCTATATATGGTGTTTTATATCGAGTTTCATTCGCTCCGTTAAGAACAACATTTTGAGAAAATACTGTTACAAAACCTTTCCTAGACAAAATTTCAGTCTCTCTCCAGTCTCTCAGAGTCTTTCAGCGTCTCTGTGAGCATCTTTCACAGTCTCTCAGTTATTGCCTAGGTGTTTTTATGGATCTCTCGCAGTCTCTGTATGAGAGACTCGAACGATAAAATTGTTAATTCAGAGATTCGAGTCTCTCACAGAGAGACTGAATTAATAAAACTGAAAAATTGAGAGACTCGAGGCTCTCGTAGAAAGACCGGTATCTCTGAAATATGTTGAACTTAGAAAATTTTAACCATGTCTATCGAGACACCACTTATCGAGAGATTAGAGTCTCTCGTTCAGAGATTGGATATGAAATGAGGATCTCTCTATGAGTGACTCGAGTCTCTCGTTCAGAGACACTAAACAGTTTTTTTTGGCAGACTCTCTCATCGACACCAGAGAGACTCGATGAGAGACGGAGACTCGAGTCTCGCTTTCAGAGACTCTTAGATACTGAATATTTTTATCTCGGGCTATTAATCATTAAAACGTTAATTCAATGGCCTTTACAGTATTTCAGGTATTATTTGCGCCTTTTTTACAATGAACACATGACCTAGCTACTGTTTATATACTTAATTTCGCAGAACTTCCATTCAACTACCAATTACTCGATTAATCGGAATAAGAAATATTTATATATAAGATAAGGCATCAAACATCTTTGCTTTTTAGATTAGAGTAATTCGTTTTATTTTCCAATGTACTATAGAACACCCAATTTTTCTCTTTAATCCTAAAGTAAGGCAATTCGGTTTAAACTCCATGGGAGGTATTAGAAAGATGTTCTATAATTTGTTTCTACGTCAGTGCGCCAATTACCTCCTCAATTTTCCGAATCATTCCTTCGGTAACTGTTCCGCAATCTGCGTCACATCTGATGTACGGCGAAATAAGCTTTTAGCCCTGATTAGACGGGGAAGCATTTTATGATCAAAGTTCACACGATTTTCTTGTATAGTCGGAAACAATTTAGTCCGTATTACGTGTCTCTGCATGCAGATGCATGCTTAATCTGGGCTCTTTTCTGCGGATATTGCTTGTTGTTCGACAATAATGAGTGAAGTGGTTCAAGCTTATCTATCCAACTAATTCCCGAGGAGAATTTATTTTTCATCTCTCTATAAAATATTTAACGAAGAAACCATCAAAACGATGACATTATTTAGTGGAATATGAAGGGTGCCCACGTATTTGTTTTGAGGGCTGCCCACAGAGGCGGATTAAATGTCGAGAGCACTCTAGGCTAGCACATCATAGGCGCCCCTCCGGCGGTCATATATTTTGCAAAATACTTTTTTTGTTATTAGGTACTTCCTTATTTTTTTTTTAGGTTTAAAAACTTCCGCGCGCGCCCCTTTTTAATCTTGCGCCCCTAGGCATATGCCTACTTTGCCTTATGGATAATCCGCCACTGGGTGCCCACGTGTTTCTTTTACATGAAAACATTATAACATGTAGGGTCATTTATTGTATTATTAATTTTAACATGTTTTTCAACGTTATTTTACATACTACTAAATTAATAAAGACAAATAAACATGTTTACCTTTTCTTAAATGAAATGGTAAATACTTTGCAAACACCTCCACCAAACAATTTTTTTCGTTGGAATTTTCATCACGCCTAAAGCCATGCTTCAAAATAATAATATCGAAGACAGGTTTAACATTATTAAAATTGCTTCTTGATAAAATAAGAAATTATTGGCAAATGATTTCTGAGAGGACTCAAAAATTCCTGTCACATTTTCCATTATTAAGAATGCTGAGAGAAAATCAAACTGTAACAAAAGTACTAAAATTCACTGTTGTACATAAAACCTGACTAAGGATGACACCTTTACACTTTACCTGTACATGGCAAAGGAACCATTACTACTATAACCTAACCTAAACCTTCGATATATAGGTAGCACTTGCATATGTCAATCAGGGAAATCCCCTACCGTACCTAACCTAATTTTCATCAACGATTTCTTCAGCGGACATTTAGCCACAAACATTGCCTACTTAATGTATATAATCTTAGGACTCAATATTGGCATTTAGATGCATCAAAAGATTGGTGATTTTTTATTACAAATTATGATTAAACGTTAGTTAGATTCATCATTTAATTAGCCAGGTAATTCTATAATTCTGTCTTATGAATGGAGATACCTTCACAAGATTAGATTACAAACAGATGGATAGTCAGAATTTAGACTATATATTCCATTATTAATGAACATACTCCAATAACCATAGATAACCGTATATATTAATAATATTGTTAAAATAGTAATTTGTAGCAAATATCGATTTTCCTTTTTTCTTCATTTAAACGAATTCTTAGGTTGGAACGATGCACGTATCATTTACAATCAGGTCATCGATTTACTAAAATTGACTCGTAATTGAAAAAATGTGTAGCTGTAGCTGAATTAAAGAAATCTTAATAGCAATCTCGAGCTCCCTCGGTCATGATTTACAATTCAAAAGACTCGCTTTAATTGGTATTTTGGATGTGACAACTCACGTAATCAAATAAATGTCAATTCTCGAAATAATGTCCCGTTATTCGTTGCCTTTAAGGATACTTCAATACTTTTAACTAGATTTAGACACTAAGAAATTAATTAAGGACAAAGAAAAAAATTTAAAGCAGGAATTTTGATTTAAATTCTTAATAACAGCCTAGAAGACCTCTTTATCATATTTTTTGTCGCGAGAGAATACTTTTGGATTATAAGTTTGTGAAGGAATGCAAAATGGGTCCTGGAGCCTCATTTAAAAAAATATTTATGTATAATGAATGCAGAAATTGTCAAAGTAAAATCCATTACTTATTTCTATACACAAAATTTGCGGTTGTTATGGTAATTTTGATAAAACATTTCGACATTTTGAATTTCAATTAAACAGAGGTGTGTAGTTACGTCTAGACGCATAAAAAGTGTACCTGAACAAATCAAAAGTTTCAATTTTTTGTTAGCGTTAATATTTTTCAAAAATATTGCAACAAACTTATTAAAATATGTAAAAAAAGGAGGGAAGGAGCGCATATAAAGATAGGAAACGAAAAATTAGAAGAAGTGGCCGATCTTAGGTATTTAGGAAGTCAGGAGTAGTAGGGATATAAAGCAGAGGATAGCGCAAGGTCGCGTCGCCTTCAATAAAAAGAAGTCACTTCTATGCTTGCGTACGGTCAATTTAAAAATTAAAAAAAGATTATTAAAGGTGTACGAGGGTGGATTGATAAGTTTCCGGCCTAACCAAGAGATGACGCCACTAGGCCTACCTTGAGGTGACATTCTATAGTACCATCCTTGGATAGCTTGTAGCTATAGTTTCAGCCCGATCTCCTTGCTAG
>NW_020439021.1:1473917-1487447 GCF_000699045.2 Agrilus planipennis
TAGGTTGGTAGGACACCTTCTCAGGCATGAAGGTCTAGTCAGAGACATATTAGAGGCAGAAACAGGAGTTAGGAGGGGTAGAGGTAGACCTAGATTAGATTACTGTTCGCAAATAGTTAAGGACGTGGGTTGTTACAGTTTTAGGGAAATGCGAAGTTTAGCTCAGGATAGGAAGGCGTAGAGGTGCGTGTCCAACCAGTCTTAGGACTGACGACCCTATGATGATTATGATGATAGAAGCGTTCGAAATTGTTACAGGCGAATGATAAAAATATCGAGGATAGTGAGAATTAGAAATGAGGAGATATTAAAAAGAGTAGGAGAATTAGAGAGCGCTATAGAAGTCAATAAGAACACGAAGGGCTAGTTAGAGAAATATTACAAGCAGAAACAAAATCTAAGAGGGATAGAGGTAGATTTATAGTTTAGATTACTGTTCACTAATAGTTAAGAATATTGATTGTTCCCATTTTAGGCAAATGCGAAGAATATAAAAAAGTCGAGGTGCATGTTCAACCGGTCTTAGGACTGGCGACCTTATGATGATGACATATTAACTAATTAGAACTTAAAAAAAAAACACTAAATTAGTAGAATGAAGCCCGAATCTTCATTCTACTATGGATTCCGGCCGTGAAAGCCTTTGTTCTTAAAAACACTAAATTAATTTTTTTTTTTAGAACAGTTTAGTATAAGTAACTGTATAAATCCCATATTGCCTTTTAATGTATTAGAATTTTCGTTTCAACTTTTACGCTTGGTATTTCGTGTATGCATAGGTCACTGAAAAATAAGACTACTATAGCGTGTCCGTCAACCATAAACACATTAAATATCATTTGATAGAATTTTTTACCAAGCTAACTATAAAGGGGATAACTTAGATAAATAGAGAACCAGGTTAATTGCAAACATGAAACATTTTAGAAGACAAAATTATTCCTTTCTAACGCAATTACAACGATTCATACAAACAACGTAACAACATATATCATATTAAGGATAACACGAAAAGTGCACCAATAAAATTTAAAACTTTGTGTTATAAGAAGATAAATTTTATACCTTAGAAACTCAAATGTACGAAAAGTACATATGTCTTAGGTACTTTTTAGTCCCGATTAGCTCCGAATCTTTCTTCATAAAACTATAGCAGTTCAAAACAATTTCCGTTATCTAATATCTCTCTTTTAATTCAATTATCACTTCATAAAGGTTTCCAAGTATATGCATTTGCACTAAAACTTGTAATACATGATTCTTATCTAATTCTAGCAGCTAAAGCTTAAAGCACAAACATTTATAGTGCCTGCAACGGCATTAAAGTTTAGAGATACGTATGTCATTTAATGTCTCATTGCCGTCTTCTTGATTAATAGAGAAAGCGCATTAGATGTTTATATCCCGTAAACCAAGCTACAAGAACTTTCAAAATTCGACAAGTAACTATTAATCCTGTGAATAGTTGAGTGTCAGATGGCACTCAAGGGTGTCGTAATTGCAATAGATCCGCAAGTGAAATATCGAATAATTACCTACTAGAATAAACCAAGACAGAGAGTAAGTATTTCTATTTAGTTGAAATTTGGAAAGATCTATCGATCGATCTATCTCTAGTTTTAAAAACTCGAAGCTTACACATGGTAGTAACACGCTAAGTAACTTATTCAATCTCCTCACGTATGACAGAACATTTTTTTTAAATCTACTTGGGTTGGCAATTTCTCTTACGATAGGTAATTAATTCCCTTGTGTCACTTCCATTACTTTTCTAAACCAATACTGTGGATTACAATTTTGACGAATATTAGTTCATCAAATACAGAAGGCTTACTCAAAAAATACCAGGACTAAATATTCTAAAATGTAAGAAAATTCTTCAAAATAACATTCTTAAAAGTACACCGTTGCTACAATTTCTGTCACTATAGATACAAATAAAATAATTCGAAGTGGTCTGTATTCAGTCGAAACTGCCAGACGCGGCGGATCGCGATTTCGATCTTAAAGCTCCGACAGAACACAGACCAACTTTTACCTGCTGCCTTAAGAGCGCGTTTTAGAAAATACGACAAATGACGCTGTAAACGCCATCTGTACTACGATGCTACATTTTAGGATTACGTATGCTCCAGCAAGGTCCATTTAAATATATGGATATTTACTTGCTGAAACGAATCCCGGCGTAGCTCACCTCAACGTGGTAGGCACGTTACCATAATCGAATAAAATAATTCGAAGTGGTCTGTATTCTGTCGAAACTGCCAGACGCGGATCGCGATTTCGATCTTTTTGGATCTCATCAGCGCGTCGCAGGCAGCTCCGACAGAACACAGACCAACTTTTACCTGCTGTCTTAACAGTGCGTTTTAGAAAATACTACAAATGGCGCAGTAAACGCCATCTGTAGCACGATGCTACATTTTAGGATTACGTATGCTCCAACAAGGTCCACTTGTGTGGATATCTACTTGCTGAAAACGAATCCCGGCGTAGCCAACCTCAACGTGATAGGCACGTTAGCTTAATCGAATAAAATAATTCGAAGTGGTCTGTATTCTGTCGAAACTGCCAGACGCGGATCGCGATTTCGATCTTTTTGGATCTCATCAGCGCGTCGCAGGCAGCTCCGACAGAACACAGACCAACTTTTACCTGCTGTCTTAACAGCGCGTTTTAGAAAATACCACAAATGGCGCGGTAAACGCCATCTGTAGTACGATGCTACATTTTAGGATTACGTATGCTCCAACAAGGTCCATTTAAATATATGGATATCTACTTGCTGAAACGAATCCCGGCGTAGCTAACCTCAACGTGATAGGCACGTTACCATAATCGAATAAAATAATTCGAAGTGGTCTGTATTCTGTCGAAACTGCCAGACGCGGATCGCGATTTCGATCTTTTTGGATCTCATCAGCGCGTCGCAGACAGCTCCGACAGAACACAGACCAACTTTTACCTGCTGTCTTAACAGCGCGTTTTAGAAAATACCACAAATGGCGCGGTAAACGCCATCTGTAGTACGATGCTACATTTTAGGATTACGTATGCTCCAACAAGGTCCATTTAAATATATGGATATCTACTTGCTGAAACGAATCCCGGCGTAGCTAACCTCAACGTGATAGGCACCTTACCATAATTCGTTTCAGCAAGTAGATATCCATATATTTAAACGGACCTTGTTGGAACATACGTAATCCTAAAATGTAGCATCGTACTACAGATGGCGTTTACTGCGCCATTTGTGGTATTTTCTCGACAAAGAATGATTATGTAATAATTTCCTACGTATTTTTTCCAACGAAGTGTAAAATCAGTCAGTTAGGGTAAAAAAATCTTTTTATTTTAAAACCGATCATTGACGTTTCGCCTTTGTTATAAGTTTTTTCAAGGTTGGTAGTACTGTATTAACGTCAAAACTTACATATTCAAGGCGAAACGTTGGTGTTCGGTTTTACAATATAAACACCTTTTTTACCCTGTCTGGCTTTGATTCTACACTTCACTCATGGCAGAGGTAATAAAACTTTTACCCAAAATAATTAAATTTAAAATGGCATTCATGATTTCGTAATTTTAAGGAAAACCCTTGGTAATTTTTTGTTAAAAGCAAAACACGAACTCTTGAGCATAATTAAAGAAGAAAGTAACTTTGCAGAAAAAGGATCATCAACGTTACTGTCACACTTTGGTCGTCTAAGTTAAGTTATTTTTTAAGTTAAAAATGTACTCACTTCCTGCTTCTCGGAAGAAATTAATAAATTAAATCTGTAAAAGTTAAACGGCGCCTTCTTTTGAAATTTTTATTTAGACGCCTAATAACTTTGTACTTAACAAGCCTTCCGCAGAAGAGGTGAAAATATACAAGTACTACTCTTTTCTAAACTGCTAAACATTCTCGTAATACGAGGGGGCGTTTTTAAGTTTGCGGAATGGGGGTAAGAAGTGGAATTAAAAGTACGAATTTATTTCTTTCCGTTTCAATATATTCATCTGTTACCCTTATACATTTTTCCGATCTTTCAATTACCTTATGTATAACTTCTAAAAAAAAAAATGTTTTGTCATTGTCTGAAAAATACGCCGAAACTGCACCCTCCACTTATTCATCGCTTGAAAATTTCTTCCTCGAAGACTTTTTTTCAAGTTTGGAATTAAGTATTAACCGCTGGGAGCTAGGTCAGGTTGTAGGATGAATGAGCCAAAATTTCGAAACCCACCTGCTCCTGCAGGGTAGCCACCGCAACACGGCTCTCGTGAACAGGCGCGTTGGCATGCAGAAGCAGGACACCTTTGGTCAGTTTTCCTCTTCTTTTTTCTTTGACTGCTTCCTCTAATCGCTCTAGAATAGAAGTATAGTATTCTCCGGTTAAGGAGACACCTTTATCTTTATAATAGATCAACAGGATCCCTTTTGAGTCCCAAAAGACTGTCGTCATGATTTTCCCAGCCGACTGTGACACCTTAAACTTCTTGGGTGGTGGTGTGCCTTTTTTGTGCCACTGCAGAGAGTCCTGTTTGGACTCAGATTCATAATGATGAATCCAAATTTCGTCCCTAGTAACAATTCGGGTCAATACTCCATCGTTATCTTTATTACAGAGGTCCAAAAACGGAGTGAGCTTGATCGGCACCCATCTTGCGCTGACTTTAGTCATGCCAAGAAAATCGTGAAGAATTTTAAAGATGGTTATATCAGATACTCCTAACATTTCTACGAGCTGTTTCTTCTCAGGCTGGGCATCTATCAGTATCAATTTTTCGACATTTTGAATGATTTCCGGAGTGGTTACCTCGAACGGCCGGTCTGGCTGTGGGTCGTCTTCAAGTGAGTCCCTGCCTTGTTTAAAGAGGGTATGCCACTTGTAAACCATGATTTTACCTGGGCAACAGTCCCCGTAAACGGATGGCATATCTTTCAGTATGGTTTTAACTGATTTTCCTTGCTTGGTAAGGAACTTTATAACAGCGCGGTACTGGATTTTCACCATATTTTACAATTTGTTCCCGATTGGCTTGTTTGGTCAACGATAGTTCAAAGACTATTGACCTAATTACGATAAAAGTTGGCGTTTATACTAATAATGAATTGCTTAATTCGTAATGACTCGAGTACCTACCCTCACTAATGATCTACCTACCCATTCCGAAAACTTAAAAACGCACCCTCGTAAGTAAACAATTTTTGCTTTGTTTTACAAGTTTTTAATTTTAACATCAAACTTTTATTCTTATACCTCCAAATTTTAACGGAATTTTGAGGATGATGTTTAGTAGAAATGGCTTAAGGGGTTTCTTACCGAAATGGCGAAAGGAATCCTTATTATGGTTGACTATCAGGTTACTAAGTACTAATGTTACTAATTTGAAATTTTCAAACCGAGAAAAATACCTATCAAATATATAAAAAATAATGAAAAATATTAATTTTTATCTCAGTTAATTTCTGAAGATTGTCAACCATAATATGCGAAATGGTATTGTTTCGTTCAATAGATACACATGACAATATACATACGTTTTTGATATCGTGAGCTACGGAACTATCGGCGTGCGTGTCAAATTTACACGTTCCCGATATTTTTTGTTTCGTGTTAAACAGGGGATACATGTAGATTTATCAATTTTCGAATGCATAAACGGTTATCAGACATATGTAGATTACGACAGGAATAAATCATCGTTGATAAAGGACAGACTGGGCCTCTAGATCACTTTCCATCAATAAAGGCTCGGAAAATTACCCATTTATGTATAGAACGCGCAACACATGTCTGCTCCTAAATGTATATTATACTTACGTGGGTTTACTTTGACATACAAATGATTTACACGAACAGATGTATACACGTGTCATTTCAAACAAATCGCATGACATCTGACGTAGGACTCGGATGTCCACCACCCTTTACCCTTAACACGACGAAAACATGTGTCACATAAACATATGAATACGTTTGAGTGAGACGACTTCAAGTAGGTAAATTATGTACAATAAGGCAATTGCCCCCATTGCTGTATTTAAGAAATCAAATATATGATCAGTGAAAACCATCAAATTAATAATAATGCTTGAAATCAATTCGAACAACATCTCAACTAGGTCAATTTAGAATTGCAAAATTTCTTATCTGAAAGAGAGCAAACACTATCTACAGTCTATTTCAATTTGTTAGAATTGTGACCTTGAAGAAATCTGCGCGAAGATAGAAAGAATACACACTAGGCGTGAGCAAGACAGAAATAGTTGGAACAAGCTTGAACGGGCAGAGCTCTCGATGGGCGGGCTTAGAAGATCGGCTAGAAATGTACAGTACTAAACGAAAATGTTTAGCAATTTCTTAAAACAAACATGTATATAAATTAACAATAGAAAGCAAAGGAAAAGTTTTATAGGTGTATAGAACGTTAAGTTACTTCACTTGTAATTATTTTTGGCTAAATATGTTAAATTTTAACGAGACGGTTTAAATAATTTTGCAAATGGTACTGTACACTTTTGTCTAGTTCTCGCTCGGTGATCGGTGGAGAAATGAGCTCCGCAGACAAATATGATTGAATTTGGAGTTATGCTACGGCGCATCCTAATAAAAGGAAGGGGCATATCTCTAACTTGTTGAAACGAACAGTACTACCTTATTTAAGAGAAGAAAACTGAAAGGTTTATGAGTCATAATCATGCCCTCAATTTTCTTTCATTTGAAATTTGCCGTAGTTTCATTATTGCCCCGAATATTTATGGTATTTTTGTTGGATACTAGTTGCAATAAAGAATAAACAGTCTGAATAATTAACGCATACAGGTATACTGAATTCGTAACAGTTATAGCGCTGTATTATTCAACAAAACATCCCCCAGAAATAAACTTTATTATTGTAACAACAAGTACATTTGTTTGTTTTGCGCTTACGTTCAATTGTTTGCTACGTTTAACCGCCAACATCTGTATTTTTACCTTTTCGAGCGCCGTAAATTGTAGGGGAGTGAAACAAAGAACCGTTTTTCCAGCACCAGATTACTTCCATTGTAAAAGAGCACGCGAAATTAAAATTAACCAACGAACTTATTCTATCGGTATACCTGTTCTCGAATTGTCGTATTTTCCCTAAAAAAAGGTTCAATGCAAGGTACTTTTAAAACAAACAAACAAACGAAATGAACGATCAGATTTCAAAGAAATACAAAAAAGTCCGGAAGCTTAAGTTACTACAAAATTTGTGTCTTGATTATTCTTTGTTTTTATAATTACCCAGGATCAAATAAGTTCTTAATTAAGATAATGACATATTCAAGATGTTTCAAATTCAACGCCAACCAGTAGGATCTCCTAGAAATATAGACATTCCTTTTTGGTTTGACGTCATATTTGAAAAAAATCAAAATTTTGGATTCTCCTTATCACAAAATACTTGAGCTATAATTAGACTGAAGACTGATGACTGAGAACTGAGGAAAATTATACCATGACTGTCGGTTTTTATTGTCACGTAACAAGAACAGTTAATCAGATCGATTTACTAAATTCTTTTCAGACAAAAATAAAAGTTTCAGGTCCGTACTTTAAAGGTAATAAACGTTGCGGACAAAATCTGATCGCAACGGTACATGGATCTGAAAAAGTAGTTCTAATTTTAATTGAAATATTTTGAGTTTTTTTTTCTAATATCTCACAAAGCAAAAAGGACATTCTATCTTTCTAAGTAACTATTGGACACTTCGTTAGGTAACTTTGTCCCTATTTAAATGCCTTACGATTTACGAGAACTTCATGATAAGTAGTGTTGCCCAAATTCAGTCTTGGTCTTGCAGTCTTGGTCTTGTTCTTGCGTTTTTGCAAGACCAAGACCAAGACCAAGACCAGGTGTATTGGCGCAAGACCAAGACCAAGACTGGCTAAGTCTCGTCTTGTTCTTGCGTTTGGGCAACACTAATGATAAGCGTCGGATTTAAATCCAATATTTATTGTTTTAAAAATACACTCCCATATTTTCTTTCAGCAAGGACCTACCTATTGTACTGGTCTGAAAATTAATTATCTAGTTTAAAACTTTCTCCAAATTTAAAAATGTTAATTTCACATCTTTTTAAAAAATTCGACTTTATTGCTTCATCTACAACGCCTTCAACGCTTTTTTAAGTTAAATTAGAACTACGTAATAGGCTGGAAATTCTTTCTGCAAATTACTTACATTCATTAAGAACTGTCTGCAGAGTCACCCTAATGTCAAGGCCAAAAAAGTAGTAGCTCTGTGTAGCTAGCCTTTGGAGTACCAAAGCTATTTGTGTTTTGTATGAATTTTATTTTTTTCTTTGTTTATCGGTAATAACAATTTTATGACAACTTTTTACTCACGTTTGGATTATTTAGCAAAAATATATAATTTGATATTGATTTTAGGGATTAGTTATAAATTCTCAAATATCTCTGAGTTACCTGTAAAAAGAGTTCGATTTCGATTAAAAATTCTAAAAATACTTCCACTAGAAGCTCTCGTATTACTTTATGGTTATATTTTTTTTTATGGCGATTGTTGAAATGGTACCTCTATCTTAGGTCCGTCTCAATTATATCTCGCTCCTTTCGCAAGTGCCTTCAGGTTCGTATTTACTCATCTATTTGACTTGCTTTATTAACTTACTAGGTATAGACAATCAACATTGTAATGTAAATGGTGTTATTCTACTTAACCCTGTTATAAGTAAACCGTATCAATTCGTACATAACCATGCTCCTACTGTTGATCGTGGGGGTCAATATGTATGTAAATAAACACAACATCCATAGCCCATAAATATTCATGTACCTACACTGTCCAAGCGAATTACAAACTCCTTCAATATGTAAATCAATTACATTTGGCTGCTTGTAACCAAACACTCGTCTCGGTCCTCGACAACACCCCTACCAATTCAATTTAATTCGGAAACTGTAATATTAGAATTTGTTCCAATAAAGTCAACAACTTTGTTGGGGATATCCACAATAAATTGTCGCAGGCTGCCTATTAAACTCACCGCAATCAGACAATCTGATCATTAGGAGTACGAAATACATATCTGCTTTCTGACGAAGAGTTTCAACGGTAAATAAATAATTGAATGTTAACAAACGAAAAATATAATACAGATTTTATCGATTTTTTGTTAGTGACCCTTAAAGCACAAATTGTAAGAAACATAGTAACAACTATAGACGAAGTTTTGTTCATTTTCTAGCAGTATAATAGAAAATAATTTAATCGGTATTTTTGGTGAAGGCACATGACACGTAAAATAACAAAGTAAGGAAAGGACTATAAATGAAGTATGTAAAAGATTTAACATCTGCCTTGGTCCAAGTTTTTCTGTGGTTTCCTTGGATCACTTAGGCATACGCTGGGACAGTAATATTCCACAGATAATCTTTCATTCTCTTCTGTCTTTATTTCGTCCGTCTCAACTTTCTCACCCGAACCACCACCCACCCATTCACAGGATTCCTGAAAGAAGGCTCAAGAGGGCCTTCCGCCCTACTTTCCGGCGTAGTCTGAAGGGACTGCTCGCCCACCAGCATTACTGGCTGGTGGGAATGAAACACCCAAAAGTTTTAAAGTTTTTGATTTAACAAACAGTTTGACACTAAAAACGGCTCTCTTTAGAGATTCAGATTTTTTTCAAAGAGAAAAACTTGTTTGTTATGGATACAATTAACTATTTCCGCACTAAATCTTTCCGATATCCGGATATATTTTGGCAGTATCCAAACTCAGCTCTGATATTTAAAATAAATATGCATATAAACGCTTCTTATTTGTTACTTTTAAGTTCAATATTTTAAAAAGCACACGATCATAAATCGCGGACGTATAAGCATACAAATTCCAATACATGTACGTATTTTACGAACTAACATACTGACTTGTCACTGTCACTCATAAAGTTGAGAATATTAAAAAAACTTTTAAGAAGTTTACAATATCGTTTTCATAAAATTGAAAACAAAATAAGTTCCTAATATGTTATTCTATCGACGACTACTGTTTCAATTAAAACTGATAACTACTACAAAACAATTAGATATAAAAACGATATTATCCGATTTGTAATCAAACGAGTAGACGGCAATATCTCTCTAAATCTTTCTTGAATTTTCCGTTGCCTAAAGGAGTTAGGCTACCAAAACTTTCTCGTCAAAGTTTAGAAAGGCTATTTTTGAAGTCAATTAGGGAAACAGTCGTTCTTCAGTTGTATTGTTTGTCGGCAAAAAAATTAAGAAGTAAATACTTAATAAGTATCAACTTATTTCTTCCAAAACTTTTCATATAACTTTACAAGAAGCAATTATTCTGTCTGGTTATAAAAACATTGAAATAACAAATACATTTATTATCTTTTATATTTTAGTAAAACTTGAAATTATACTTAATGAAGAGAATAATTAAAAACGTGAATGAACGTATTTTTATATTTTCACGTGGAAATGAAAAGTTTACGGAAAGAAAAAAGTATCTAGTAACTTGCTTAATGGAAAACTTCTTACAGTTCGATATCTTAAACTTACAATTAGACAATCTAACAGTGGAGAGCTCGTTGGTAGTCTTGATCTAACCGACAGGTTTTCGCAGGACGAGGACCATTTTTATTGCGATTATTACTTCTAATACAGTAGAATTCGTTTATTGTGACTCCGCCGATATTGACCAACCGCATAATATGAAGTAATTGCGGTGTTAAGTTTGGTTTTCATATTAAATTCTGTATAGGAATGTTTGGATATAATGACTCCGTTTAAAATGACATATCGTTTATTACGACTGATTCTTAAGAAATCGGATCCTGCTATAGTGACCCAAATGATTAATAATACCATTTTCGTTCATTTTTCTGACCCTTCTTACGTATATTGATATTACAATTCATCGTTCTTTTTCTTTTTCTGTTAACAAATATACACAATTTGTAGTTTTTCACTCTATTAAACTAAATAACTAATCAAAATAGAAAGTAGTTTATTTTCTAAGACTATGCTTTGTATGACGCCCGCTTAGCATGTCATTATGAGCAGATTCTACTGAAAAATAATAGTCAGGACTACTCGACATCTACATATAACTTCAATTTTTGTTATAGATCACGATTTTGAGCAAATCATTATTTTCATAGTTCGATTAGATGAAAAATATACGTCTGCCTATTTCAGATGAATTAAACATAGCATGTGCCCAATAGGAACGTAAAAACCGTCTCGACGGCATATCTGACGATGATATCGCGCACTCTGTATTAAAAATTCTAATCTGGAGCTGCGGCCGTTATAAGAGTAGGAGTTTTGCAAATTAGATAGCGACGGATTTGCATGAAAGCCGAAAGCTGAGAGCCCGTAAATTGTTTACTTCATGCTTCCCCAAGCAATTACGTTTCACAATATGATTATAATTGTCCGCAATTACATCGTAAAATGCCAGAGAAACCGTGAAAAGCGATTGCTAAAACGCATTTGTAACAAAAGGAAAAGAAAATACACAAAAAGGAACGAAACGGTATTATCTAACAAAGCATCAGAATCGAATGCTTGTACAATTAGTGTTTACTAGATTTCACTCGCGTTGATGTCCTAAATATGTGTCACAGATCATGGACGATCACATAAAACTATTTTGCTATCCCTCGAGAACAGTATTTTTTCTGAATAAAAGGTACCCCATGTCATTTTCTTTACACCATTATAAAATTTCATGATGATCGGTTGAGTTATTAAGACGTAAAATGGTAGCAAACAAACCCACAATTACATTTACAATATTAGTTAGGATTACATTTAAAGTAGCAAATAATGATTGACAAACGCAATCCCTAATGTTTTACGGTTTGTATCTCTCACTTTCTTTTTTAAATTCAAGGAATATCATATATTGAGCAGATTTAGTGTGTCAGTATATAAATAACATAATAAATGTTTTTTCAGATTATTATATTATAAAAGACAGGAATTATCCAAAGAAATTAATTGCGAAAAAGAATAAGTAGGGTTGGATTTTCCCTTAATGCCACCCTAGGCACCGTAAAAAATTCCACCCCATTATCCATATATTGTACACAAAATGGCTATAAAAACCTAATTGTTCAAATTTTAAAAGTGATTGATTTCAGACCGATGTAAATGTCATCAAAATCAGTTGACCGAAGTTTCGAAGTTTATTTTCTTTGAAACGACATTCGAATTCGTGGTGGAATCGAAATTTGGTACTTAGTTATCTATTTATGCTTTACAAACGTTAACAAGGTGGATCATACCTTAGTCGGTTGATTCAATTCAAAATATATCTCCACCTAAATGTTAAAAACAAGTAATTTAAAACAATTATCGGATTTTTAGGCTATAAGAGCTCAATTACTTTTAAAGGCGTATGTTTTCGAGCGATTGGAGTTCGAAAATAACGAAAAATTTGAGGGACGGTCTGCAACTGTTTTTTAGATTTTTCTTTTAAATTAATGATATTCTTACATTTTTTTATATAAATACATATATAAATTTATTGTTTTTATCTTTTTTTTAAGAATTTTTGATAACGCAAAAAAAGTTTTCCTCAAGTCCCGCAATTTGCCGCCGTTGGAAATTTGCCGCCTTAGGCATTAACCCCTACTGCCCCTACTGTAAATCCAGCGCTGAGAATAAAAAGATATATTCAGCAAACCTGTTATCAAAAATGTTGAAAAAAATGTGATGAATTATGAGACACCTACCTACTAGTATTTCTGTGAAAGGTCTAAAATAAGCTATTCATAGCTAACTGCCCCTGTATTCACAAACATTTAATCGAATCAAGAGCTCATCTAACGCCTTTAAGATGAAGACTGCTATTCCTTATTTTACTTAAATGATAACATTTTCGTTCCTTGTTCCGCTTTTCTTCTCCCCTTTAACTAACGACACGTGAGTTGCAAATTGCCAGACAAGGCCCTTCTGCCACGTTCCACTGAAAACATTCTCCATTCCTATTTCTACCGACGACTTATTTTTAATTAGTCTACATTTAAAACAAGAACCGCGACAGGAATAAGAACTTCGGATCGCCATTGTTCCTTAAATTTAATTTCCGCGACTTTAATAATATTATTTTTGACAGGAACAACCTTTGGAAACGACCAAGTTAGACACGCATTCATTATTATTTAGCTTGAGTACCTACTTTCTTTAGTTAGATACATCTACCCTAAACTGTTTCAAGCTAGACTTGAGATTCAATAAGGATAATTAAGAAAATGGTAAGAGAATCAAGCAAATTCAGGATTAAAAAGTCTCAATCAAACCCTAGTTCGCTTTACTGTCTTGTAATGTGCGGCTAGATTATAAGATGTGCAAAATGGTTTTTTAAAAGTGTTTAAATACAAAATGCAAATACTTTTTTGATTTGTTGTTGCAAATGTAAAATACGAAATAGATTTCCCATTTGTATTTTAAATGCTAAATGCAAAATACTTTTTTGTAATAAATACTTTTCTGTAGTACACCTATTTAATTTTCTACATTTACTTAAGTA
>NW_020439021.1:1487997-1490393 GCF_000699045.2 Agrilus planipennis
TCATTTTATATAATGTTTGATCGGTGATACTAGTAAAACTTTTAACGGCAAAAATGTATTTTGCATTTTACAAATAGAAATCACGTTTGGAAAAATATTTTAAATAAAATACAAAATGTTTTTCTCAAAAAAGTATTTAAACGCAAGCATTTCAAATAAATCACAACTCTGGACTTGATGAAGTAAAAATGAACCACTCTTTAATTTTAAAATTCACAATCGGTTGTTTTAAAATGAGTGATAAAAATCAATCTAAAGAAAAAGGTCTGGTAACTTTTTAACCTTATAAAAATTCTTTTGAACGCTTTATAAAATAGTGAAAAAGGGCCTCTAATAAAAAAATAAACTTCACTATCCTAAGAAAAGGGAAGAGGAAAGTTGTGAGTGTATATAGAACGATGCTTGGCACCCTACTTTTCCTGGATGGTATTTGTGGTCGAGGGTGACCCGCCGGGAGTGCTGTAACATATTTACAACCGGTCCAATTGGCGCACAACATTTACGATTGAGAGACCGTTTGGGAAAACAACAGGAAAACCATATTTAATGCAATAAAAAGTTTTAACATTTTGGGCGGTTACGTACCTATAATATTTCCTACAACTAAAATTGGAAAAATTGTATCACGTCATGTTTGTTAAAATTCTGAATAAAATCCAAATTTTTGTTGAAGCGTGCAACAATTGAAACAAATAAGCGAACTACCTATAAAACTGATTTCCATTTCTTTTGAGGTCACAGCACTTGGCCGGTTCAACGTCTAACTTTCTTCTTTCACTAGTGTTAGTAAGAACGGTGTTGAAACCTATTTATCGACAACTTCAACAGTTAAGTTGTGAAATGTGTATGTAATCGATCATTTCGATAGACTGGACACAATATTAGTGCTTTATAGTGAAACGTTAGTGCGAAAATTTTAACCCATTAATAACTTTTTTTAAAGGGTGAGAAGTTTTTTATGCACCACTACTATCAAACAAATGATGTTATATCAAAATAATTTCGAAGATATGACACATATCAACATTAATCAATAATTTTATTAAACTGATTAATAAAATACGCATNAGGAGATTATGTTGAGAAATAAAAAAAAAAAATTTTTAAAAACCTTGTTTTTCTTGGTCAGGCCGGAAACTTATCAATCCACCCTCGTATATATGGATATCTACTTGCTGAAACGAATCCCGGCGTAGCTAACCTCAACGTGATAGGCACCTTACCATAATTCGTTTCAGCAAGTAGATATCCATATATTTAAACGGACCTTGTTGGAACATACGTAATCCTAAAATGTAGCATCGTACTACAGATGGCGTTTACTGCGCCATTTGTGGTATTTTCTCGACAAAGAATGATTATGTAATAATTTCCTACGTATTTTTTCCAACGAAGTGTAAAATCAGTCAGTTAGGGTAAAAAAATCTTTTTATTTTAAAACCGATCATTGACGTTTCGCCTTTGTTATAAGTTTTTTCAAGGTTGGTAGTACTGTATTAACGTCAAAACTTACATATTCAAGGCGAAACGTTGGTGTTCGGTTTTACAATATAAACACCTTTTTTACCCTGTCTGGCTTTGATTCTACACTTCACTCATGGCAGAGGTAATAAAACTTTTACCCAAAATAATTAAATTTAAAATGGCATTCATGATTTCGTAATTTTAAGGAAAACCCTTGGTAATTTTTTGTTAAAAGCAAAACACGAACTCTTGAGCATAATTAAAGAAGAAAGTAACTTTGCAGAAAAAGGATCATCAACGTTACTGTCACACTTTGGTCGTCTAAGTTAAGGCGTAGCTCACCTCAACGTGGTAGGCACGTTACCATAATCGAATAAAATAATTCCAAGTGGTCTGTATTCTGTCGAAACTGCCAGACGCGGATCGCGATTTCGATCTTTTTTGGATCTCATCAGCGCGTCAGATTCGTCAGAATACAGACCACTTCGAATTATTTTATTTGATTATGGTAACGTGCCTACCACGTTGAGGTGAGCTACGCCGGGATTTGTTTCAGCAAGTAGATATCCATATATTTAAATGGACCTTGCTGAAGCATACGTAATCCTAAAATGTAGCACTGTACTACAGATGGTGTTTACAGTGCCATTTGTCGTATTTTCCACTATTGATACACCTTATGAAAATGTAAGTCCCAAAACAGTTTCTTCACAGGCCCCTTTTCGACTAAGAAAAGAAAGTTTTTCAACTTCAAAAATTGGTCTATCGCGACACGTGGATTGATAAGTTTCCGGCCTAACCAAGAGATGACGCCACTAGGCCTACCTTGAGGTGACATTCTATAGTACCATCCTTGGATAGCTTGTAGCTATAGTTTCAGCCCGATCTCCTTGCTAGTGTAGGTTTGACAGCACGCTGAACAAGACGCCTCT
>NW_020439021.1:1490909-1497408 GCF_000699045.2 Agrilus planipennis
TGGACCTATGCGCATTACGACTAATACCATAAACATAGCGAATAAAAAAATTATTAAAATCAAACTGAGTGCATGCATAGTTATGTTTTAACCATCGGCACTTTGATAATGCGGCATCAAAGGTTTTGTACTTACTTCTCAAAGAAATTTGCCGCTTTTCGGAAGTACATGGTTATGATACACGCGCCGGCGGCTTCTTTTGAAATCTAAAACAATCGTTGCCGCCACGCCGAAATCATAACATTTGACACTATTTGATTGCCGCCATAGGGTGTAGGTATACTCATGCAAAATAATTTCGAATTTTTTTACACGCTTTATATTATTGTTTGATTTGCGGCGGCATCCTTATCATAGAGCCGGCACGTGGCGAGGCGGCGCGGTAGAAAGCAAGGATCATAAATGTTTATTAAGAAACAGTTACTTCCATGGAAAACGACATATAGGTCAGTTGATTTTTCGAATTTCTTATCAAATCTTCAGTTATTTATTAATCTGCTTGATCTTTACTATGGCTATATTCATTCAAGCTCACAATGTTCCAATTCTAATACGTTTTTCTAGGATTTAAAGTAAACTTTAATAAATAGTAATAGACTAATAGGTAATTGCAAGACTTGCAAGACTCTTGCTGCAAGACCAAGACCAAGACCAAGACTGGGAGCGCAAGACCAAGACCAAGACCAAGACCAGGTGTATTGGCGCAAGACCAAGACCAAGACTGGCTAAGTCTCGTCTTGTTCTTGCGTTTGGGCAACACTAATGATAAGCGTCGGATTTAAATCCAATATTTATTGTTTTAAAAATACACTCCCATATTTTCTTTCAGCAAGGACCTACCTATTGTACTGGTCTGAAAATTAATTATCTAGTTTAAAACTTTCTCCAAATTTAAAAATGTTAATTTCACATCTTTTTAAAAAATTCGACTTTATTGCTTCATCTACAACGCCTTCAACGCTTTTTTAAGTTAAATTAGAACTACGTAATAGGCTGGAAATTCTTTCTGCAAATTACTTACATTCATTAAGAACTGTCTGCAGAGTCACCCTAATGTCAAGGCCAAAAAAGTAGTAGCTCTGTGTAGCTAGCCTTTGGAGTACCAAAGCTATTTGTGTTTTGTATGAATTTTATTTTTTTCTTTGTTTATCGGTAATAACAATTTTATGACAACTTTTTACTCACGTTTGGATTATTTAGCAAAAATATATAATTTGATATTGATTTTAGGGATTAGTTATAAATTCTCAAATATCTCTGAGTTACCTGTAAAAAGAGTTCGATTTCGATTAAAAATTCTAAAAATACTTCCACTAGAAGCTCTCGTATTACTTTATGGTTATATTTTTTTTTATGGCGATTGTTGAAATGGTACCTCTATCTTAGGTCCGTCTCAATTATATCTCGCTCCTTTCGCAAGTGCCTTCAGGTTCGTATTTACTCATCTATTTGACTTGCTTTATTAACTTACTAGGTATAGACAATCAACATTGTAATGTAAATGGTGTTATTCTACTTAACCCTGTTATAAGTAAACCGTATCAATTCGTACATAACCATGCTCCTACTGTTGATCGTGGGGGTCAATATGTATGTAAATAAACACAACATCCATAGCCCATAAATATTCATGTACCTACACTGTCCAAGCGAATTACAAACTCCTTCAATATGTAAATCAATTACATTTGGCTGCTTGTAACCAAACACTCGTCTCGGTCCTCGACAACACCCCTACCAATTCAATTTAATTCGGAAACTGTAATATTAGAATTTGTTCCAATAAAGTCAACAACTTTGTTGGGGATATCCACAATAAATTGTCGCAGGCTGCCTATTAAACTCACCGCAATCAGACAATCTGATCATTAGGAGTACGAAATACATATCTGCTTTCTGACGAAGAGTTTCAACGGTAAATAAATAATTGAATGTTAACAAACGAAAAATATAATACAGATTTTATCGATTTTTTGTTAGTGACCCTTAAAGCACAAATTGTAAGAAACATAGTAACAACTATAGACGAAGTTTTGTTCATTTTCTAGCAGTATAATAGAAAATAATTTAATCGGTATTTTTGGTGAAGGCACATGACACGTAAAATAACAAAGTAAGGAAAGGACTATAAATGAAGTATGTAAAAGATTTAACATCTGCCTTGGTCCAAGTTTTTCTGTGGTTTCCTTGGATCACTTAGGCATACGCTGGGACAGTAATATTCCACAGATAATCTTTCATTCTCTTCTGTCTTTATTTCGTCCGTCTCAACTTTCTCACCCGAACCACCACCCACCCATTCACAGGATTCCTGAAAGAAGGCTCAAGAGGGCCTTCCGCCCTACTTTCCGGCGTAGTCTGAAGGGACTGCTCGCCCACCAGCATTACTGGCTGGTGGGAATGAAACACCCAAAAGTTTTAAAGTTTTTGATTTAACAAACAGTTTGACACTAAAAACGGCTCTCTTTAGAGATTCAGATTTTTTTCAAAGAGAAAAACTTGTTTGTTATGGATACAATTAACTATTTCCGCACTAAATCTTTCCGATATCCGGATATATTTTGGCAGTATCCAAACTCAGCTCTGATATTTAAAATAAATATGCATATAAACGCTTCTTATTTGTTACTTTTAAGTTCAATATTTTAAAAAGCACACGATCATAAATCGCGGACGTATAAGCATACAAATTCCAATACATGTACGTATTTTACGAACTAACATACTGACTTGTCACTGTCACTCATAAAGTTGAGAATATTAAAAAAACTTTTAAGAAGTTTACAATATCGTTTTCATAAAATTGAAAACAAAATAAGTTCCTAATATGTTATTCTATCGACGACTACTGTTTCAATTAAAACTGATAACTACTACAAAACAATTAGATATAAAAACGATATTATCCGATTTGTAATCAAACGAGTAGACGGCAATATCTCTCTAAATCTTTCTTGAATTTTCCGTTGCCTAAAGGAGTTAGGCTACCAAAACTTTCTCGTCAAAGTTTAGAAAGGCTATTTTTGAAGTCAATTAGGGAAACAGTCGTTCTTCAGTTGTATTGTTTGTCGGCAAAAAAATTAAGAAGTAAATACTTAATAAGTATCAACTTATTTCTTCCAAAACTTTTCATATAACTTTACAAGAAGCAATTATTCTGTCTGGTTATAAAAACATTGAAATAACAAATACATTTATTATCTTTTATATTTTAGTAAAACTTGAAATTATACTTAATGAAGAGAATAATTAAAAACGTGAATGAACGTATTTTTATATTTTCACGTGGAAATGAAAAGTTTACGGAAAGAAAAAAGTATCTAGTAACTTGCTTAATGGAAAACTTCTTACAGTTCGATATCTTAAACTTACAATTAGACAATCTAACAGTGGAGAGCTCGTTGGTAGTCTTGATCTAACCGACAGGTTTTCGCAGGACGAGGACCATTTTTATTGCGATTATTACTTCTAATACAGTAGAATTCGTTTATTGTGACTCCGCCGATATTGACCAACCGCATAATATGAAGTAATTGCGGTGTTAAGTTTGGTTTTCATATTAAATTCTGTATAGGAATGTTTGGATATAATGACTCCGTTTAAAATGACATATCGTTTATTACGACTGATTCTTAAGAAATCGGATCCTGCTATAGTGACCCAAATGATTAATAATACCATTTTCGTTCATTTTTCTGACCCTTCTTACGTATATTGATATTACAATTCATCGTTCTTTTTCTTTTTCTGTTAACAAATATACACAATTTGTAGTTTTTCACTCTATTAAACTAAATAACTAATCAAAATAGAAAGTAGTTTATTTTCTAAGACTATGCTTTGTATGACGCCCGCTTAGCATGTCATTATGAGCAGATTCTACTGAAAAATAATAGTCAGGACTACTCGACATCTACATATAACTTCAATTTTTGTTATAGATCACGATTTTGAGCAAATCATTATTTTCATAGTTCGATTAGATGAAAAATATACGTCTGCCTATTTCAGATGAATTAAACATAGCATGTGCCCAATAGGAACGTAAAAACCGTCTCGACGGCATATCTGACGATGATATCGCGCACTCTGTATTAAAAATTCTAATCTGGAGCTGCGGCCGTTATAAGAGTAGGAGTTTTGCAAATTAGATAGCGACGGATTTGCATGAAAGCCGAAAGCTGAGAGCCCGTAAATTGTTTACTTCATGCTTCCCCAAGCAATTACGTTTCACAATATGATTATAATTGTCCGCAATTACATCGTAAAATGCCAGAGAAACCGTGAAAAGCGATTGCTAAAACGCATTTGTAACAAAAGGAAAAGAAAATACACAAAAAGGAACGAAACGGTATTATCTAACAAAGCATCAGAATCGAATGCTTGTACAATTAGTGTTTACTAGATTTCACTCGCGTTGATGTCCTAAATATGTGTCACAGATCATGGACGATCACATAAAACTATTTTGCTATCCCTCGAGAACAGTATTTTTTCTGAATAAAAGGTACCCCATGTCATTTTCTTTACACCATTATAAAATTTCATGATGATCGGTTGAGTTATTAAGACGTAAAATGGTAGCAAACAAACCCACAATTACATTTACAATATTAGTTAGGATTACATTTAAAGTAGCAAATAATGATTGACAAACGCAATCCCTAATGTTTTACGGTTTGTATCTCTCACTTTCTTTTTTAAATTCAAGGAATATCATATATTGAGCAGATTTAGTGTGTCAGTATATAAATAACATAATAAATGTTTTTTCAGATTATTATATTATAAAAGACAGGAATTATCCAAAGAAATTAATTGCGAAAAAGAATAAGTAGGGTTGGATTTTCCCTTAATGCCACCCTAGGCACCGTAAAAAATTCCACCCCATTATCCATATATTGTACACAAAATGGCTATAAAAACCTAATTGTTCAAATTTTAAAAGTGATTGATTTCAGACCGATGTAAATGTCATCAAAATCAGTTGACCGAAGTTTCGAAGTTTATTTTCTTTGAAACGACATTCGAATTCGTGGTGGAATCGAAATTTGGTACTTAGTTATCTATTTATGCTTTACAAACGTTAACAAGGTGGATCATACCTTAGTCGGTTGATTCAATTCAAAATATATCTCCACCTAAATGTTAAAAACAAGTAATTTAAAACAATTATCGGATTTTTAGGCTATAAGAGCTCAATTACTTTTAAAGGCGTATGTTTTCGAGCGATTGGAGTTCGAAAATAACGAAAAATTTGAGGGACGGTCTGCAACTGTTTTTTAGATTTTTCTTTTAAATTAATGATATTCTTACATTTTTTTATATAAATACATATATAAATTTATTGTTTTTATCTTTTTTTTAAGAATTTTTGATAACGCAAAAAAAGTTTTCCTCAAGTCCCGCAATTTGCCGCCGTTGGAAATTTGCCGCCTTAGGCATTAACCCCTACTGCCCCTACTGTAAATCCAGCGCTGAGAATAAAAAGATATATTCAGCAAACCTGTTATCAAAAATGTTGAAAAAAATGTGATGAATTATGAGACACCTACCTACTAGTATTTCTGTGAAAGGTCTAAAATAAGCTATTCATAGCTAACTGCCCCTGTATTCACAAACATTTAATCGAATCAAGAGCTCATCTAACGCCTTTAAGATGAAGACTGCTATTCCTTATTTTACTTAAATGATAACATTTTCGTTCCTTGTTCCGCTTTTCTTCTCCCCTTTAACTAACGACACGTGAGTTGCAAATTGCCAGACAAGGCCCTTCTGCCACGTTCCACTGAAAACATTCTCCATTCCTATTTCTACCGACGACTTATTTTTAATTAGTCTACATTTAAAACAAGAACCGCGACAGGAATAAGAACTTCGGATCGCCATTGTTCCTTAAATTTAATTTCCGCGACTTTAATAATATTATTTTTGACAGGAACAACCTTTGGAAACGACCAAGTTAGACACGCATTCATTATTATTTAGCTTGAGTACCTACTTTCTTTAGTTAGATACATCTACCCTAAACTGTTTCAAGCTAGACTTGAGATTCAATAAGGATAATTAAGAAAATGGTAAGAGAATCAAGCAAATTCAGGATTAAAAAGTCTCAATCAAACCCTAGTTCGCTTTACTGTCTTGTAATGTGCGGCTAGATTATAAGATGTGCAAAATGGTTTTTTAAAAGTGTTTAAATACAAAATGCAAATACTTTTTTGATTTGTTGTTGCAAATGTAAAATACGAAATAGATTTCCCATTTGTATTTTAAATGCTAAATGCAAAATACTTTTTTGTAGTACCTATGTAATTTTAACTACATTAACTTAAGTTTAACTTTAAAATATTGGAGTTTCTCTAAACTAATAGTGGTGTTTGCACTTAATCACCAGCTGCGAAGATTGAGTATGATTTATATTTTTCTGTTTGAAGTGATTGAGATATAGTTTTTCTATCTTTATGTTATAGTTTCTTCAATTCAGCAACAAATAATTCTT